>NC_045699.1:2358276-2427034 GCF_009834535.1 Camelus ferus
GCTACCAGCTTTTCCTGCCCAACGCCCGAATTTCCCCGGCATCCCGCACTAGGGGACACTCGGGAAGACACTTGGAGGACTCCTAGGTGATACCAGGCCTTCAGACCGAAAACGGGACCTCCCCACACTCAGAATTCCGGAACGATTCCGAATGTTTGTGGGAGGTTTGGGCCGACTCTTCACGCCACCGGCGTGGTGTCACATGTGTTCACTTGATGGGAAATCCGCTAATTACCTCCCCTTTCCAGCGGGAGGGCACTATATGCTACCCTGTATTCCAGCCCAACCCCCCCGCATTTCACCGGCACCCCGCACTAGGATACACTCGGGGAAGACACGCGGAGGATCCTAGGAGATCACAGGCCCTGACAGACAGATTACGGAACTTCCCCCACACCTCTGAAATCCGGAACGCGGCCTAGTGGTTGGGGGATGTTTGGGGACCCACCCCACCACGCAGATGCACTGGTGTCAAAGGTGTTCCCTGCAGGGGGAATTCCTCTAATTTTCCTCATCTGTCCAGGGGGCGGCACTAGATGCTACCTGCAATTCCAGCCCAACCCCCGCATTTCCCCGGCAGCCCGCAAAAGGAGACACTCGGGGAAGACACGCAGAGGGCTCCTAGGAGATCCCAGGTGCTGCAGACAGAGGACGGAACCTCGCCACCCTCAGAATTCCGGAACGATGCCGAGTGGTTGGGGGAGGTTTGGGGCCGACCTCCACGCAGATGCCTGGTGTGACAGGTGTTCCCTGGCAGGGGGAAGTACGCTAATTACCTCACCTGTCCAGGGGGGAGGCACTAGATGCTACCTGCGTTTCCAGCCTAACCCCCGCCTTTCCCCGGCTGCCCGCAATAGGAGACACTCGGGGAAGACACGCGGAGGGCTCCTAGGAGATCTTTGTCGCTGCATACAGAGGACGGAACTTCCCCACCCTCAGAATCCGAAACGCGGCCAAGTGGTTGGGGAGATTTGGGGCCGACCTCCACGCAGATGCCTGGTGTCACAGTTTTTCCCTGGCAGGGGGAAATTCCGCTAATTACCTCCCCTGTCCAGGAGGAGGCACTACATGCTACCTGCTTTTCTAGCAACAAAACCCGCCTTTCCCCGGCAGCCCGTACTAGGAGACAATCGGGGAAGGACACGCGGAGGGCTCCTAGGAGATCCCAGGCGCTGCAGACAGATGACGGAACCTCCCCACACTCAGAATTCCGGAACGCGGCCGACTTGGGTGGGAAATGTTTGGGCCCGGACTCCACGCAGCTGCCTGGCTGTCACGGGTGTTCCCTGGTAGGGGGGAATTCAGCTAATTACCTACCCTGTCCAAGAGGAGGACACCTACATGCTACCTGCTTTTCCAGCACAAAACCCGCCTTTCCCCGGCAGCCGGTATTAGGAGTCACTCGGGGAAGACGCGGAGGGCTCATAGGAGGATCCCAGGCGCTGCAGAGGGAAGACCGATCCTCCCCACAATCAGATATTCCGGAAACGCGGCCGAGTGGTTGGGGGATGTTTGGGACCACTCCCCACGCACCTTTGCCGTTGTGTCAGAAGGTGTTCCATGCGTTGGGGAAGTCAGCTAATACCTCCCCTGCCCAGGAGTGAGGCACTAAATTCTACCTGCTTTCCATGCCACAGCTGCCACTATTTTCCCTGTAGCCCGCACTAGGAGACACTCGGGAATACACTGGAGGGCTCCTAGGATGATCCCAGGCTCTGCAGACCGAAGACGGGACCTCGCCCACACTCAGAATTCCGGAACGAGTCTGAATGTGTGTGGGAGGTTTGGGCCTTACTTCACGCACCTGCGTGGTGTCACATGTGTTCCCTTGATGGGAAATCCGCTAATTATCTCCCCTGTCCAGAGGGAGGCACTATATGCTACCTGTATTTCCACCCCAACCCCCGCATTTCCCCGGCACCCCGCAATAGGATACACTCGGGGAAGAC
The DNA here is from genome assembly GCF_009834535.1 of Camelus ferus. NCBI lineage: Eukaryota > Metazoa > Chordata > Mammalia > Artiodactyla > Camelidae > Camelus > Camelus ferus. The sequence continues at coordinate 2,360,226 of NC_045699.1, forward strand.
ACGCGGAGGGATCCTAGGAGTTCCCAGGCACTGCAGACAGATTACGGAACTTCCCCACACTCAGAATTCCGGAACGCGGCCGAGTGGGTGGGGGATGTTTGGGACCACCCTGCACGCAGTTGCCTGGTGTCACACGTGTTCCCTGGCAGGGTGAAGTCCGCTAATTTACTCCCATGTCCAGGGGGAGGCACTACATGTTACCTGCTTTTCCAGCACAACCCCTGTATTTCCGGGCAGCCCGCACTAGGAGACACTTGGGGAAGACAGGCGGAGGGCTCCTAGGAGATCCCAGGTTCTGCAGACAGCGTACGGACCTCCCCACACTCACAATTCCGGAACATGGCCGAGTGGGTGGGGGAGATTTGGGGCCGCACTCCACGAAGCTGCCTGGTATCACATGTGTTCCCTGGAAGGGGGAAGTCGGCTAATTACCTCCCCTGTCCAGGGGGAGGCACTAGATGCTACCTGCATTTCCAGCACAACCCCGATTTTCCCCGGCACCACGCTCTATGATACACTCGGGGAAGGCACGCGGATGGCTCCTAGGAGATCCCAGGCGCTGCAGACAGAGGAAGGAACCTCCCCACACTCAGAATTCCGGAATGCGGCCGAGTTGGTGGGGGAGGTTTGGTGCCTACCTCCGCGCAGCTGCCTTGTGTCACACGTGTTCCCTGGCAGGGTGAATTCTGCTAATTTCCTCCCCTGTCCTGTTGGAGGCAATACATGCTACCTGCATTTCCAGCACATCGCCCACTTTTCCCCAGCATCCCGCACTAGGAGACACTCGGGAAAAAATTTGGAGGGCTCCTAGGTGATACCAGGCGCTTCAGACAGAAGACGGGACCTCCCCACACTCAGAATTACTGAACAAGGCCGAGTGGGTGGGGGAGGTTTTGGGCCCCCTTACAATTAGCTGCCTGGTGTCACATGTGTTTCCTTGCAGGGGAAATCCGCTAATAACCTCCCCTGTCCTGAGGGAGGCACTACATTCTACCTGCATTTACAGCCAAACCCCCAAATTTCCACGGCAGCCCGCACTAGGAGACACTAGGGGAAGACACAAGGAGGGCTCCTAGGAGAACCCAGGCGCTGCAGACAGAGGACGGAACCTCCCCCCCACTCAGAATTCCGGAACACGGCAGCAGTGGGTGGGGGAGATTTTGGGCCGAACTCCACGCAGCTGCCTGGTGTCACAGGTGTTCCCTGGCAGGGGTAAGTCCGCTAATTACCTCCCCTGGTCCCAGGGGGAGGCACTACATGCTACCTGCATTTCCAGCCCAACCCCCGCCATTCCCCGGCTCCCAGCACTAGGATAAACTCAGGGAAGACACGCGGAGGGCTCCTATTAGATCCCAGGCGCTGCAGGCAGAGTACGGAACTTCCCGACCCTCAGAATACCGGAACGCAGCCGAGTGGTGTGTGAGGTTTGGGGCCGTCCTCCTCGCAGTTGAATGGTTTCACAGGTGTTCTCTGGCAGGGGAAGTCCGCTAATTAACTCATTTGTCCAGGGGGAGGCTCTAGATGCTACCTGCTTTTCCAGCCCAACCCCCGCCTTTCCCCTGCAGCCCGCACAAGGAGACACTCGGGGAAGACACGCAGAGGGCTCCTAGGAGATCCCAGGCGCTGCAGACAGAGGACGGAACCTCACCATTCTCAGAATTCCGGAACGCGGCCGAGTGGGTGGGGGAGGTTTGGGGTCGCCTCCACGCAGCTGCATGGTCTCACAGTTGTTCCCTGGCAGGGGGAAGTTCGCTAATTACCTCACCTGTCCAGGGGGAGGCACTAGATGCTACCTGCATTTCCAGGCTAACCCCCGCCTTTCCCCGGCTGCCCGCAATAGGAGACACTCGGGGAAGACACGCGGAGGGCTCCTAGGAGATCTTTGTCGCTGCATACAGAGGACAGAACCTCGCCACCCTCAGAATTCCGAAACGCGGCCGAGTGGTTGGGGGAGATTTGGGGCCGACCTCCACGCAGCTGCCTGGTGTCACAGGTGTTCCCTGGCAGGGGAATTACGCTACTTCCCTGATCTGTCCTGGGGGAGGCATTAAATGCTACCAGCTTTTCCTGCCCAACGCCCGAATTTCCCCAGCATCCCGCACTAGGGGACACTCGGGAAGACACTTGGAGGACTCCTAGGTGATACCAGGCGCTTCAGACCGAAAACGGGACCTCCCCACACTCAGAATTCCGGAACGATTCCGAATGTTTGTGGGAGGTTTGGGGCCGCCCTTCACGCACCGGCGTGGTGTCACATGTGTTCCCTTGATGGGAAATCCGCTAATTACCTCCCCTGTCCAGCGGGAGGCACTATATGCTACCTGTATTACCAGTCCAAACCCCCCCGCATTTCACCGGCACCCCGCACTAGGATACACTCGGGGAAGACACGCGGAGGGATCCTAGGAGATCACAGGCCCTGCAGACAGATTACGGAACTTCCCCACACTCTGAAATCCGGAACGCGGCCTAGTGGTTGGGGGATGTTTGGGACCACACACCACGCAGATGCCAGGTGTCACAGGTGTTCCCTGGCAGGGGGAATTCCGCTAATTTTCTCATCTGTCCAGGGGGCGGCACTAGATGCTACCTGCAATTCCAGCCCAACTCCCGCATTTCCCCGGCAGCCCGCAAAAGGAAACACTCGGGGAAGACACGCGGAGGGCTCTTAGGAGATCCCAGGTGCTGCAGACAGAGGACGGAATCTCGCCACCCTCAGAATTCCGGAACGATGCCGAGTGGGTGGGGGAGGTTTGGGGCCGCCCTCCACGCAGCTGCCTGGTGTCAAATGTGTTCCCTGGCAGGTGGAATTCCGCTAATTACCTCATCTGTCCAGGGGGAGGCACTAGATTCTACCTGGTTTTCCAGCAAAACCCCCGCATTTTCCCTGTAGCCCACACTAGGAGACACTAGGGAAAGTCACGCGGATGGCTCCTAGGTGATCCCAGGCGCTGCAGATAGAGTACGGAACTTCCCCACACTCAGAATTCCGGAACACGGCCGAGTGGTTGGGGAAGGTTTGGGACCGACCTCAACGCACCTGCGTTGTGTCAGAAGTGTTCCCATGCAGGGGGAATTCAGCTAATTACCTACCCTGCCCAGGGTGAGGCACTAAATTCTACCTGTTTTCCAGCACAGCCGCCATATTTTCCCTGAAGCCCGCACTAGGAGACACTCGAGGAAGACACGCGGAGGGCTCCTAGGAGATCCCAGGCTCTGCAGACCGAAGACGGAACCTCGCCACACTCAGAAATCCAGAACGCGGCCGAGTGGGTGTGGGAGTTTTTGGGCCGCCCTCCACGCAGCTGCCTGATGTCACAGGAGTTCACTGGCAGGGGGAATTCCGCTAATTACCTCATCTGTCCAGGGGGAGGCACTAGATGCTACCTGCATTTCCAGCCCAACCACCGCCTTTCCCCTTCAGCCCGCACTAGGAGACACACGGGGAACACACGCGGAACGCACCTAAGCGATCCCAGGCGCTGCAGACAGAGGACGGAACCTCGCCACCCTCAGAAATCCGGAACGCGGCCGAGTGGTTGTGGGATGTTTGGGGCCGCCTACCTCGCAGCTGCCTTGTGTCACAGGTGTTCCCTGGCAGGGGGAAGTACGCTACTTCCCTGATCTGTCCAGGGGGAGGCACTAGATGCTACCTGCATTTCAAGCCCAACAACCGTCTTTCCCTGGCAACCCGCACTAGAGGCACTCGGGGAAGACACGCGGAGTGTTCCTAGGCGATCCCAGGCGCTGCAGACAGAGGTCGGAACCTCACCAACCTCAGAATTCCGGAACGCGTCCGAGTGGGTGGGGGAGGTTTGGGGCCGCCCTCCACGAATCTGCCTTGTCTCACAGGTGTTCCCTGGCAGGGGGAAGTCCGCTAATTACCTCACCTGTCCAGGGGGTGGCACTAGATGCTACCTGCATTTCCAGCCTAACCCCCGCCTTTCCCCGGCTGCCCGCAATAGGATACACTCGGGGAAGACACGCGGAGGGCTACTAGGAGATCTTTGTCGCTGCATACAGAGGACAGAACCTCGCCACCCTCAGAATTCTGAAACGCGGCCGAGTGGTTGGGGGAGATTTGGGGCCGACCTCCACGCAGCTGCCTGGTGTGACAGGTGTTCCCTGGCAGGGGAATTACGCTAATTACCTGATCTGTCCTGGGGGAGGCACTAAATGCTACCAGCTTTTCCTGCCCAACGCCCGAATTTCCCCGGCATCCCGCACTAGGGGACACTCGGGAAGACACTTGGAGGACTCCTAGGTGATACCAGGCGCTTCAGACCGAAAACGGGACCTCCCCACACTCAGAATTCCGGAACGATTCCGAATGTTTGTGGGAGGTTTGGGGCCGCCCTTCACGCACCGGCGTGGTGTCACATGTGTTCACTTGATGGGAAATCCGCTAATTACCTCCCCTTTCCAGCGGGAGGCACTATATGCTACCTGTATTTCCAGCCCAACCCCCGCATTTCACCGGCACCCCGCACTAGGATACACTCGGGGAAGACACGCGGAGGGATCCTAGGAGATCACAGGCCCTGCAGACAGATTACGGAACTTCCCCACACTCTGAAATCCGGAACGCGGCCTAGTGGTTGGGGGATGTTTGGGACCACACTCCACGCAGATGCCTGGTGTCACAGGTGTTCCCTGGCAGGGGGAATTCCTCTAATTTCCTCATCTGTCCAGGGGGCGGCACTAGATGCTACCTGCAATTCCAGCCCAACCCCCGCATTTCCCCGGCAGCCCGCAAAAGGAGACACTCGGGGAAGACACGCAGAGGGCTCCTAGGAGATCCCAGGTGCTGCAGACAGAGGACGGAACCTCGCCACCCTCAGAATTCCGGAACGATGCCGAGTGGTTGGGGGAGGTTTGGGGCCGACCTCCACGCAGATGCCTGGTGTGACAGGTGTTCCCTGGCAGGGGGAAGTACGCTAATTACCTCACCTGTCCAGGGGGAGGCACTAGATGCTACCTGCGTTTCCAGCCTAACCCCCGCCTTTCCCCGGCTGCCCGCAATAGGAGACACTCGGGGAAGACACGCGGAGGGCTCCTAGGAGATCTTTGTCGCTGCATACAGAGGACGGAACTTCCCCACCCTCAGAATTCCGAAACGCGGCCAAGTGGTTGGGGGAGATTTGGGGCCGACCTCCACGCAGATGCCTGGTGTCACAGTTTTTCCCTGGCAGGGGGAATTCCGCTAATTACCTCCCCTGTCCAGGAGGAGGCACTACATGCTACCTGCTTTTCTAGCACAAAACCCGCCTTTCCCCGGCAGCCCGTACTAGGAGACAATCGGGGAAGACACGCGGAGGGCTCCTAGGAGATCCCAGGCGCTGCAGACAGATGACGGAACCTCCCCACACTCAGAATTCCGGAACGCGGCCGATTGGGTGGGAAATGTTTGGGCCCGGACTCCACGCAGCTGCCTGGTGTCACGGGTGTTCCCTGGTAGGGGGAATTCAGCTAATTACCTCCCCTGTCCAAGAGGAGGCACTACATGCTACCTGCTTTTCCAGCACAAAACCCGCCTTTCCCAGGCAGCCGGTATTAGGAGTCACTCGGGGAAGACGCGGAGGGCTCCTAGGAGATCCCAGGCGCTGCAGAGGGAAGACCGATCCTCCCCACAATCAGATATTCCGGAACGCGGCCGAGTGGTTGGGGGATGTTTGGGACCACTCCCCACGAATTTGCCTGGTGTCACAGGTGTTCCCTGGTTGGGGGAAGTCCGCTAATTACCTCCCCTGTCCAGGAGGAGGCACTAAATGCTACAAGCATTCCTGCCCAACGCCCGATTTTCCCCGGCTACCCGCACTAGGAGACACTCGGGAATACACTTGGAGGGCTCCTAGGTGATACCAGGCGCTTCAGACCGAAGACGGGACCTCCCCACACTCAGAATTCCGGAACGAGTCTGAATGTGTGTGGGAGGTTTGGGGCCTTACTTCACGCACCTGCGTGGTGTCACATGTGTTCCCTTGATGGGAAATCCGCTAATTATCTCCCCTGTCCAGAGGGAGGCACTATATGCTACCTGTATTTCCACCCCAACCCCCGCATTTCCCCGGCACCCCGCAATAGGATACACTCGGGGAAGACACGCGGAGGGATCCTAGGAGTTCCCAGGCGCTGCAGACAGATTACGGAACTTCCCCACACTCAGAATTCCGGAACGCGGCCGAGTGGGTGGGGGATGTTTGGGACCACCCTGCACGCAGTTGCCTGGTGTCACACGTGTTCCCTGGCAGGGTGAAGTCCGCTAATTTACTCCCATGTCCAGGGGGAGGCACTACATGTTACCTGCTTTTCCAGCACAACCCCTGTATTTCCGGGCAGCCCGCACTAGGAGACACTTGGGGAAGACAGGCGGAGGGCTCCTAGGAGATCCCAGGTTCTGCAGACAGCGTACGGACCTCCCCACACTCACAATTCCGGAACATGGCCGAGTGGGTGGGGGAGATTTGGGGCCGCACTCCACGAAGCTGCCTGGTATCACATGTGTTCCCTGGAAGGGGGAAGTCGGCTAATTACCTCCCCTGTCCAGGGGGAGGCACTAGATACTACCTGCATTTCCAGCACAACCCCGATTTTTCCTGGCACAACGCTCTATGATACACTCGGGGAAGGCACGCGGATGGCTCCTAGGAGATCCCAGGCGCTGCAGACAGAGGAAGGAACCTCCCCACACTCAGAATTCCGGAATGCGGCCGAGTTGGTGGGGGAGGTTTGGTGCCTACCTCCGCGCAGCTGCCTTGTGTCACACGTGTTCCCTGGCATGGTGAATTCTGCTAATTTCCTCCCCTGTCCTGTTGGAGGCAATACATGCTACCTGCATTTCCAGCACATCGCCCGATTTTCCCCAGCATCCCGCAATAGGAGACACTCGGGAAAAAATTTGGAGGGCTCCTAGGTGATACCAGGCGCTTCAGACAGAAGACGGGACCTCCCCACACTCAGAATTACTGAACAAGGCCGAGTGGGTGGGGGAGGTTTTGGGCCCCCTTACAATTAGCTGCCTGGTGTCACATGTGTTTCCTTGCAGGGGAAATCCGCTAATAACCTCCCCTGTCCTGAGGGAGGCACTACATTCTACCTGCATTTACAGCCAAACCCCCAAATTTCCACGGCAGCCCGCACTAGGAGACACTAGGGGAAGACACAAGGAGGGCTCCTAGGAGAACCCAGGCGCTGCAGACAGAGGACGGAACCTCCCCCCACTCAGAATTCCGGAACACGGCAGTGTGGGTGGGGGAGATTTTGGGCCGAGCTCCACGCAGCTGCCTGGTGTCACAGGTGTTCCCTGGCAGGGGTAAGTCCGCTAATTACCTCCCCTGTCCAGGGGGAGGCACTACATGCTACCTGCATTTCCAGCCCAACCCCCGCCATTCCCCGGCTCCCAGCACTAGGATAAACTCAGGGAAGACACGCGGAGGGCTCCTATTAGATCCCAGGCGCTGCAGGCAGAGTACGGAACTTCCCGACCCTCAGAATACCGGAACGCAGCCGAGTGGGTGTGTGAGGTTTGGGGCCGTCCTCCTCGCAGTTGAATGGTTTCACAGGTGTTCTCTGGCAGGGGGAAGTCCGCTAATTAACTCATTTGTCCACGGGGAGTCTCTAGATGCTACCTGCTTTTCCAGCCCAACCCCCGCCTTTCCCCTGCAGCCCGCACAAGGAGACACTCGGGGAAGACACGCGGAGGGCTCCTAGGAGATCCCAGGCGCTGCAGACAGAGGACGGAACCTCGCCATTCTCAGAATTCCGTAACGCGGCCGAGTGGGTGGGGGAGGTTTGGGGTCGACTCCACGCAGCTGCATGGTCTCACAGTTGTTCCCTGGCAGGGGGAAGTTCGCTAATTACCTCACCTGTCCAGGGGGAGGCACTAGATGCTACCTGCATTTGCAGGCTAACCCCCGCCTTTCCCCGGCTGCCCGCAATAGGAGACACTCGGGGAAGACACGCGGAGGGCTCCTAGGAGATCTTTGTCGCTGCATACAGAGGACAGAACCTCGCCACCCTCAGAATTCCGAAACGCGGCCGAGTGGTTGGGGGAGATTTGGGGCCGACCTCCACGCAGCTGCCTGGTGTCACAGGTGTTCCCTGGCAGGGGAATTACGCTACTTCCCTGATCTGTCCTGGGGGAGGCATTAAATGCTACCAGCTTTTCCTGCCCAACGCCCGAATTTCCCCGGCATCCCGCACTAGGGGACACTCGGGAAGACACTTGGAGGACTCCTAGGTGATACCAGGCGCTTCAGACCGAAAACGGGACCTCCCCACACTCAGAATTCCGGAACGATTCCGAATGTTTGTGGGAGGTTTGGGGCCGCCCTTCACGCACCGGTGTGGTGTCACATGTGTTCCCTTGATGGGAAATCCGCTAATTACCTCCCCTGTCCAGCGGGAGGCACTATATGCTACCTGTATTACCAGTCCAACCCCCCCCGCATTTCACCGGCACCCCGCACTAGGATACACTCGGGGAAGACACGCGGAGGGATCCTAGGAGATCACAGGCCCTGCAGACAGATTACGGAACTTCCCCACACTCTGAAATCCGGAACGCGGCCTAGTGGTTGGGGGATGTTTGGGACCACACACCACGCAGATGCCAGGTGTCACAGGTGTTCCCTGGCAGGGGGAATTCCGCTAATTTTCTCATCTGTCCAGGGGGCGGCACTAGATGCTACCTGCAATTCCAGCCCAACTCCCGCATTTCCCCGGCAGCCCGCAAAAGGAATCACTCGGGGAAGACACGCGGAGGGCTCTTAGGAGATCCCAGGTGCTGCAGACAGAGGACGGAACCTCGCCAGCCTCAGAATTCCGGAACGATGCCGAGTGGGTGGGGGAGGTTTGGGTCCGCCGTCCACGCAGCTGCCTGGTGTCAAATGTGTTCCCTGGCAGGTGGAATTCCGCTAATTACCTCATCTGTCCAGAGGGAGGCACTAGATTCTACCTGGTTTTCCAGCAAAACCCCCGCATTTTCCCTGTAGCCCACACTAGGAGACACTAGGGAAAGTCACGCGGATGGCTCCTAGGTGATCCCAGGCGCTGCAGATAGAGTACGGAACTTCCCCACACTTAGAATTCCGGAACACGGCCGAGTGGTTGGGGAAGGTTTGGGACCGACCTCAACGCACCTGCGTTGTGTCAGAAGTGTTCCCATGCAGGGGGAATTCAGCTAATTACCTACCCTGCCCAGGGTGAGGCACTAAATTCTACCTGTTTTCCAGCACAGCCGCCATATTTTCCCTGAAGCCCGCACTAGGAGACACTCGAGGAAGACACGCGGAGGGCTCCTAGGAGATCCCAGGCTCTGCAGACCGAAGACGGAACCTCGCCACACTCAGAATTCCGGAACGAGTCTGAATGTGTGTGGGAGGTTTGGGGCCTTACTTCACGCACCTGCGTGGTGTCACATGTGTTCCCTTGATGGGAAATCCGCTAATTATCTCCCCTGTCCAGAGGGAGGCACTATATGCTACCTGTATTTCCACCCCAACCCCCGCATTTCCCCGGCACCCCGCAATAGGATACACTCGGGGAAGACACGCGGAGGGATCCTAGGAGTTCCCAGTCGCTGCAGACAGATTACGGAACTTCCCCACACTCAGAATTCCGGAACGCGGCCGAGTGGGTGGGGGATGTTTGGGACCACCCTGCACGCAGTTGCCTGGTGTCACACGTGTTCCCTGGCAGGGTGAAGTCCGCTAATTTACTCCCATGTCCAGGGGGAGGCACTACATGTTACCTGCTTTTCCAGCACAACCCCTGTATTTCCGGGCAGCCCGCACTAGGAGACACTTGGGGAAGACAGGCGGAGGGCTCCTAGGAGATCCCAGGTTCTGCAGACAGCGTACGGACCTCCCCACACTCACAATTCCGGAACATGGCCGAGTGGGTGGGGGAGATTTGGGGCCGCACTCCACGAAGCTGCCTGGTATCACATGTGTTCCCTGGAAGGGGGAAGTCGGCTAATTACCTCCCCTGTCCAGGGGGAGGCACTAGATACTACCTGCATTTCCAGCACAACCCCGATTTTCCCTGGCACCACGCTCTATGATACACTCGGGGAAGGCACGCGGATGGCTCCTAGGAGATCCCAGGCGCTGCAGACAGAGGAAGGAACCTCCCCACACTCAGAATTCCGGAATGCGGCCGAGTTGGTGGGGGAGGTTTGGTGCCTACCTCCGCGCAGCTGCCTTGTGTCACACGTGTTCCCTGGCAGGGTGAATTCTGCTAATTTCCTCCCCTGTCCTGTTGGAGGCAATACATGCTACCTGCATTTCCAGCACATCGCCCGCTTTTCCCCAGCATCCCGCACTAGGAGACACTCGGGAAAAAATTTGGAGGGCTCCTAGGTGATACCAGGCGCTTCAGACAGAAGACGGGACCTCCCCACACTCAGAATTACTGAACAAGGCCGAGTGGGTGGGGGAGGTTTTGGGCCCCCTTACAAGCAGCTGCCTGGTGTCACATGTGTTTCCTTGCAGGGGAAATCCGCTAATAATCTCCCCTGTCCTGAGGGAGGCACTACATTCTACCTGCATTTACAGCCAAACCCCCAAATTTCCACGGCAGCCCGCACTAGGAGACACTAGGGGAAGACACAAGGAGGGCTCCTAGGAGAACCCAGGCGCTGCAGACAGAGGACGGAACCTCCCCCCACTCAGAATTCCGGAACACGGCAGCGTGGGTGGGGGAGATTTGGGGCCGACCTCCACGCAGCTGCCTGGTGTCACAGGTGTTCCCTGGCAGGGGTAAGTCCGCTAATTACCTCCCCTGTCCAGGGGGAGGCACTACATGCTACCTGCATTTCCAGCCCAACCCCCGCCATTCCCCGGCTCCCAGCACTAGGATAAACCAAGGGAAGACACGCGGAGGGCTCCTATTAGATCCCAGGGGCTGCAGACAGAGTACGGATCCTCCAAACACTCAGAATTCCGTAACGCGGCCGAGTGTGTTGGGTAGGATTGGGGCCGACTTCCACGAAGCTGCCTGCTGTCACAGGTGTTCCCTGGCAGGGGTAAGTTCCCTAATTACCTCCAATGTCCAGGGTGAGGCACTACATGCTACCTGCTTTTCCAGCCCAACCCCCACATTTACCCGGAAGCCCGCAAAAGGAGACACTCGGAGAAGACACGCGGAGGGCTCCTAGGAGATCCCAGGTGCTGCAGACAGAGTATGGAACTTCCACAAATTCAGAATTCCGGAACGCGGCCGAGTGGATGGGGGAGGTATGGGGCCGCCCTCCTTGAAGCTGCCTGGTGTCAAAGGTGTTCCCTGGCAGGGGGAATTCCGCTAATGAACTCCCATGTCCAGGGGGAGGCACTAAATGCTACCTGCATTTCCATAACAACCTCCGCAGTTCACCGGCGTCCAGCAAGAGGAGAAACTCGGGGAAGAAACGCGGAGTGCTCCTAGGAGATCCCAGGCGCTGCAGACAGAGTACGGAACTTCCACAAATTCAGAATTCCGGAACGCGGCCGAGTGGATGGGGGAGGTTTGGGGCCGTCCTCCTCGCAGTTGCCTGGTTTCACAGGTGTTCCCTGGCAGGGGGAATTCCGCTAATTACCTCACCTGTCCAGGGGGAGGCACTAGATGCTACCTGCGTTTCCAGGCTAACCCCCGCCTTTCCCCGGCTGCCCGCAATAGGAGACACTCGGGGAAGACACGCGGAGGGCTCCTAGGAGATCTTTGTCGCTGCATACAGAGGACAGAACCTCGCCACCCTCAGAATTCCGAAACGCGGCCAAGTGGTTGGGGTAGATTTGGGGCCGACCTCCACGCAGCTGCCTGGTGTCACAGGTGTTCCCTGGCAGGGGAATTACGCTAATTACCTGATCTGTCCTGGGGGAGGCACTAAATGCTACCAGCTTTTCCTGCCCAACGCCCGAATTTCCCCGGCATCCCGCACTAGGGGACACTCGGGAAGACACTTGGAGGGCTCCTAGGTGATACCAGGCGCTTCAGACCGAAAACGGGACCTCCCCACACTCAGAATTCCGGAACGATTCCGAATGTTTGTGGGAGGTTTGGGGCCGCCCTTCACGCACCGGCGTGGTGTCACATGTGTTCCCTTGATGGGAAATCCGCTAATTACCTCCCCTGTCCAGCGGGAGGCACTATATGCTACCTGTATTTCCAGCCCAAACCCCCCGCATTTCACCGGCACCCCGCACTAGGATACACTCGGGGAAGACACGCGGAGGGATCCTAGGAGATCACAGGCCCTGCAGACAGATTACGGAACTTCCCCACACTCTGAAATCCGGAACGCGGCCTAGTGGTTGGGGGATATTTGGGACCACACTCCACGCAGATGCCTGGTGTCACAGGTGTTCCCTGGCAGGGGGAATTCCGCTAATTTCCTCATCTGCCCAGGGGGCGGCACTAGATGCTACCTGCAATTCCAGCCCAACCCCCGCATTTCCCCGGCAGCCCGCAAAAGGAGACACTCGGGGAAGACACGCGGAGGGCTCATAGGAGATCCCAGGTGCTGCAGACAGAGGACGGAACCTCGCCACCCTCAGAATTCCGGAACGATGCCGAGTGGGTGGGGGAGGTTTGGGTCCGCCCTCCACGCAGCTGCCTGGTGTCACAGGTGTTCCCTGGCAGGTGGAATACCTCTAATTACCTCATCTGTCCAGGGGGAGGCTCTAGATGCTACCTGGTTTTCCAGCAAAACCCCCGCATTTTCCCTGTAGCCCACACTAGGAGACACTAGGGAAAGTCACGCGGATGGCTCCTAGGTGATCCCAGGCGCTGCAGACAGATTACGGAACTTCCCCACACTCAGAATTCCGGAACACGGCCGAGTGGTTGGGGAAGGTTTGGGACCGACCTCAACGCACCTGCGTGGTGTCAGAAGTGTTCCCATGCAGGGGTAATTCAGCTAATTACCTACCCTGCCCAGGGTGAGGCACTAAATTCTACCTGTTTTCCAGCACAGCCGCCATATTTTCCCTGAAGCCCGCACTAGGAGACACTCGGGGAAGACACGCGGATGGCTCCTAGGAGATCCCAGGCGCTGCAGACAGAGGACGGAACCTCGCCACACTCAGAATTCCTGAACGCGGCCGAGTGGAAGTTTGGGGCCGCCCTCCACGCAGCTCCCTGGTGTCACAGGTGTTCCCTGGCAGGGGAATTCGGCTAATTACCTGATCTGTCCAGGTGGAGGCACTAGTTGCTACCTGCTTTACGAGCCCAACCCCAGCCTTTCCCCGGCAGCCCGCACTAGCAGACACTCGGGGAAGACAGGCGGATGGCTCCTAGGAGATCTTAGGCGCTGCAGACAGAGGACGGAACTTCGCCAACCTCAGAATACCGGAACGCGTCCGAGTGGGTTTGGGAGTTTTGGGGCCGACCCCCACGCAGCTGCCTTGTGTCACAGGTGTTCCCTGGCAGGGGGAAGTCCGCTAATTACCTGATCTTTCGAGGGTGAAGCACTGGATTCTACTTGCATTTGCAGCCCAACCCCCGCCTTTCCCCGGCAGCCCGCACTAAGAGACACTCGGGGAAGACACGCGGAGGGCTCCTAGTAGATCTTAGGCTCTGCAGACAGGGGACGGAACCTAGCCACCCTCAGAATTCCGGAACGAGGCCGAGTGGTTGTGGGAGTTTTGGGGCTGCCCACCACGCAGCTGCCTGGTGTCACAGGTGTTCCCTTGCAGGGGGAATTCCGCTAATTACCTCATCTGTCCAGGGGGAGGCAATAGATGCTACCTGCATTTCCAGCACAATCCCCGCATTTCCCCGGCAGCTCGCAAAATGAGACACTCGGGGAAGACACGCGGATGGCTCCTAGGAGATTTTAGCCGCTGCAGACAGAGGACGGAACCTCGCAACCCTCAGAAATCCGGAACGCGGCCGAGTGGTTGTGGGAGGTTTGGGGCCGCCCTCCTCGCAGCTGCCTTGTGTCACAGGTGTTCCCTGGCAGGGGGAAGTCGTCTAATTCCCTGATCTGTCCAGGGGGAGGCACTAGATGCTACCTGCATTTCAAGCCCAACAACCGTCTTTCCCTGGCAGCCCGCAATAGAGACACTCGGGGAAGACACACGGAGTGTTCCTAGGCGATCCCAGGCGCTGCAGACAGAGGACGGAACCTCGCCAACCTCAGAATTCCAGAACGCGTCCGAGTGGGTGGGGGAGGTTTGGGGCCGCCCTCCACGAATCTGCCTGGTCTCACAGGTGTTCCCTGGCAGGGGGAATTCCGCTATTTACCTCCCATGTCCAGGGGGAGGCACTAAATGCTACCTGCATTTCCATAACAACCCCCGCAGTTCACCGGCGTCCAGCAAGAGGAGAAACTCGGGGAAGAAACGCGGAGTGCTCCTAGGAGATCCCAGGCACTGCAGACAGAGTATGGAACTTCCCGACCCTCAGAATACCGGAACGTAGCCGAGTGTGTGTGGGAGGTTTGGGGCCGTCCTCCTCGCAGTTGCCTGGTTTCACAGGTGTTCTCTGGCAGGGGGAAGTCCGCTAATTACCTCATTTGTCCAGTGGGAGGCACTAGATGCTACCTGCTTTTCCAGCCCAACCCCCGCCTTTCCCCTGCAGCCCGCAAAAGGAGACACTCGGGGAAGACACGCGGAGGCTCCTAGGAGACCCCAGGCGCTGCAGACAGAGGACGGAACCTCGCCATTCTCAGAATTCCGGAACGAGGCCGAGTGGGTGGGGGAGTTTTGGGGTCGCCTCCACGCAGCTGCCTGGTCTCACAGTTGTTCCCAGGCAGGGGGAAGTCCGCTAATTACCTCACCTGTCCAGGGGGAGGCACTAGATGCTACCTGCGTTTCCAGGCTAACCCCCGCCTTTCCCCGGCTGCCCGCAATAGGAGACACTCGGGGAAGACACGCGGAGGGCTCCTAGGAGATCTTTGTCGCTGCATACAGAGGACAGAACCTCGCCACCCTGAGAATTCCGAAACGCGGCCAAGTGGTTGGGGGAGATTTGGGGCCGACCTCCACGCAGCTGCCTGGTGTCACAGGTGTTCCCTGGCAGGGGAATTACGCTACTTCCCTGATCTGTCCAGGGGGAGGCACTAAATGCTACCAGGTTTTCTTGCCCAATGCCCGAATTTCCCTGGCATCCCGCACTAGGGGACACTCGGGAAGACACTTGGAGGGCTCCTAGGTGATACCAGGCGCTTCAGACCGAAAACGGGACCTCCCCACACTCAGAATTCCGGAACGATTCCGAATGTTTGTGGGAGGTTTGGGGCCGCCCTTCACGCACCGGCGTGGTGTCACATGTGTTCCCTTGATGGGAAATCCGCTAATTACCTCCCCTGTCCAGCGGGAGGCACTATATGCTACCTGTATTTCCAGCCCAAACCCCCCGCATTTCACCGGCACCCCGCACTAGGATACACTCGGGGAAGACACGCGGAGGGATCCTAGGAGATCACAGGCCCTGCAGACAGATTACGGAACTTCCCCACACTCTGAAATCCGGAACGCGGCCTAGTGGTTGGGGGATGTTTGGGACCACACTCCACGCAGATGCCTGGTGTCACAGGTGTTCCCTGGCAGGGGGAATTCCGCTAATTTCCTCATCTGTCCAGGGGGCGGCACTAGATGCTACCTGCAATTCCAGCCCAACCCCCGCATTTCCCCGGCAGCCCGCAAAAGGAGACACTCGGGGAAGACACGCGGAGGGCTCCCAGGAGATCCCAGGTGCTGCAGACAGAGGACGGAACCTCGCCACCCTCAGAATTCCGGAACGATGCCGAGTGGGTGGGGGAGGTTTGGGGCCGCCCTCCACGCAGCTGCCTGGTGTCACAGGTGTTCCCTGGCAGGTGGAATTCCGCTAATTACCTCATCTCTCCAGGGGGAGGCACTAGATTCTACCTGGTTTTCCAGCAAAACCCCCGCATTTTCCCTGTAGCCCACACTAGGAGACACTAGGGAAAGTCACGCGGATGGCTCCTAGGTGATCCCAGGCGCTGCAGACAGAGTACGGAACTTCCCCACACTCAGAATTCCGGAACACGGCCGAGTGGTTGGGGAAGGTTTGGGACCAACCTAAACGCACCTGCGTGGTGTCAGAAGTGTTCCCATGCAGGGGGAATTCAGCTAATTACCTCCCCTGCCCAGGGTGAGGCACTAAATTCTACCTGTTTTCCAGCACAGCCGCCATATTTTCCCTGAAGCCCGCACTAGGAGACACTCGGGGAAGACACGCGGAGGGCTCCTAGGAGATCCCAGGCGCTGCAGACAGAGGACGGAACCTCGCCACACTCAGAATTCCTGAACGCGGCCGAGTGGGTCGGGGAAGTTTGGGGCCACCTTCCACGCAGCTGCCTGGTGTCACAGGTGTTCCCTGGCAGGGGAATTCGGCTAATAACCTGATCTGTCCAGGTGGAGGCACTAGATGCTACCTGCATTTTGAGCCGAACCCCAGCCTTTCCCCGGCAGCCCGCACTAGGAGACACTCGGGGAAGACAGGCGGATGGCTCCAAGTAGATCTTAGGCGCTGCAGACAGAGGACGGAACTTCGCCACCCTCAGAATACCGGAACGCATCCGAGTGGGTTTGGGATTTTTGGGGCCGACCCCCACGCAGCTGCCTTGTGTCACAGGTGTTCCCTGGCAGGGGGAAGTCCGCTAATTACCTGATCTGTCGAGGGTGAATCACTGGATGCTACTTGCATTTCCAGCCCAACCCCCGCATTTCCCCTGCAGCCCGCAAAAGGAGACTCTCGGGGAAGACACGCGGAGGGCTCCTAGGAGATCCCAGGCGCTGCAGACAGAGGACGGAACCTAGCCACCCTCAGAGATCCAGAACGCGGCCGAGTGGGTGTGGGAATTTTGGGGCCGCCCTCCACGCAGCTGCCTGATGTCACAGGAGTACACTGGCAGTGTGAATTCCGCTAATTACCTCATCTGTCCAGGGGGAGGCACTAGATGCTACCTGCATTTCCAGCCCAACCACCGCCTTTCCCCTTCAGCCCGCACTAGGAGACACACGGGGAACACACGCGGAACGCTCCTAAGCGATCCCAGGCGCTGCAGACAGAGGACGGAACCTCGCCACCCTCAGAAATCCGGAACGCGGCCGAGTGGTTGTGGGATGTTTGGGGCCGCCCTCCTCGCAGCTGCCTTGTGTCACAGGTGTTCCCTGGCAGGGGGAAGTACGCTACTTCCCTGATCTGTCCAGGGGGAGGCACTAAATGCTACCAGCTTTTCCTGCCCAACGCCCGAATTTACCCGGCATCCCGCACTAGGGGACACTCGGGAAGACACTTGGAGGGCTCCTAGGTGATACCAGGCGCTTCAGACCGAAAACGGGACCTCCCCACACTCAGAATTCCGGAACGATTCCGAATGTTTGTGGGAGGTTTGGGGCCGCCCTTCACGCACCGGCGTGGTGTCACATGTGTTCCCTTGATGGGAAATCCGCTAATTACCTCCCCTGTCCAGCGGGAGGCACTATATGCTACCTGTATTTCCAGCCCAAACCCCCCGCATTTCACCGGCACCCCGCACTAGGATACACTCGGGGAAGACACGCGGAGGGATCCTAGGAGATCACAGGCCCTGCAGACAGATTACGGAACTTCCCCACACTCTGAAATCCGGAACGCGGCCTAGTGGTTGGGGGATGTTTGGGACCACACTCCACGCAGATGCCTGGTGTCACAGGTGTTCCCTGGCAGGGGGAATTCCGCTAATTTCCTCATCTGTCCAGGGGGCGGCACTAGATGCTACCTGCAATTCCAGCCCAACCCCCGCATTTCCCCGGCAGCCCGCAAAAGGAGACACTCGGGGAAGACACGCGGAGGGCTCATAGGAGATCCCAGGTGCTGCAGACAGAGGACGGAACCTCGCCAGCCTCAGAATTCCGGAACGATGCCGAGTGGGTGGGGGAGGTTTGGGTCCGCCGTCCACGCAGCTGCCTGGTGTCACAGGTGTTCCCTGGCAGGTGGAATTCCTCTAATTACCTCATCTGTCCAGGGGGAGGCACTAGATGCTACCTGGTTTTCCAGCAAAACCCCCGCATTTTCCCTGTAGCCCACACTAGGAGACACTACGGAAAGTCACGCTGATGGCTCCTAGGTGATCCCAGGCACTGCAGACAGAGTACGGAACTTCCCCACACTCAGAATTCTGGAACACGGCCGAGTGGTTGGGGAAGGTTTGGGACCGACCTCAACGCACCTGCGTGGTGTCAGATGTGTTCCCATGCAGGGGTAATTCAGCTAATTACCTCCCCTGCCCAGGGTGAGGCACTAAATTCTACCTGTTTTCCAGCACAGCCGCCATATTTTCCCTGAAGCCCGCACTAGGAGACACTCGGGGAAGACACGCGGAGGGCTCCTAGGAGATCCCAGGCGCTGCAGACAGAGGACGGAACCTCGCCACACTCAGAATTCCTGAACGCAGCCGAGTGGAAGTTTGGGGCCGCCCTCCACGCAGCTGCCTGGTGTCACAGGTGTTCCCTGGCAGGGGAATTCGGCTAATTACCTGATCTGTCCAGGTGGAGGCACTAGTTGCTACCTGCTTTTCGAGCCCAACCCCAGCCTTTCCCCGGTAGCCCGCACTAGGAGACACTTGGGGAAGACAGGCCGATGGCTCCTAGGAGATCTTAGGCGCTGCAGACAGAGGACGGAACTTCGCCAACCTCAGAATACCGGAACGCGTCCGAGTGGGTTTGGGATTTTTGGGGCCGACCCCGACGCAGCTGCCTTGTGTCACAGGTGTTCCCTGGCAGGGGAAAGTCCGCTAATTACCTGATCTGTCGAGGGTGAAGCACTGGATGCTACTTGCATTTCCACCCCAACCCCCGCCTTTCCCCGGTAGCCCGCACTAAGAGACACTCGGGGAAGACACGCGGAGGGCTCCTAGGAGATCTTAGGCTCTGCAGACAGGGGACGGAACCTAGCCACCCTCAGAATTCCGGAACGAGGCCGAGTGGTTGTGGGGGTTTTGGGGCTGCCCACCACGCAGCTGCCTGGTGTCACAGGTGTTCCCTTGCAGGGGGAATTCCGCTAATTACCTCATCTGTCCAGGGGGAGGCAATAGATGCTACCTGCATTTCCAGCACAATCCCCGCATTTCCCCGGCAGCTCGCAAAATGAGACACTCGGGGAAGACACGCGGATGGCTCCTAGGAGATTTTAGCCGCTGCAGACAGAGGACGGAACCTCGCCACACTCAGAAATCCGGAACGCGGCCGAGTGGTTGTGGGAAGTTTGGGGCCGCCCTCCTCGCAGCTGCCTTGTGTCGCAGGTGTTCCCTGGCAGGGGGAAGTCGTCTAATTCCCTGATCTGTCCAGGGGGAGGCACTAGATGCTACCTGCATTTCAAGCCCAACAACCGTCTTTCCCTGGCAGCCCGCACTAGAGACCCTCGGGGAAGAAACGCGGAGGGTTCCTAGGCGATCCCAGGCGCTGCAGACAGAGGACGGAACCTCGCCAACCTCAGAATTCCAGAACGCGTCCGAGTGGGTGTGGGAGGTTTGGGGCCGCCCTCCACGAATCTGCCTGGTCTCACAGGTGTTCCCTGGCAGGGGGAATTCCGCTAATTACCTCCCATGTCCAGGGGGAGGCACTAAATGCTACCTGCATTTCCATAACAACCCCCGCAGTTCACCGGCGTCCAGCAAGAGGAGAAACTCGGGGAAGAAACGCGGAGTGCTCCTAGGAGATCCCAGGCACTGCAGACAGAGTACGGAACTTCCCGACCCTCAGAATACCGTAACGTAGCCGAGTGGGTGTGGGAGGTTTGGGGCCGTCCTCCTCGCAGTTGCCTGGTTTCACAGGTGTTCTCTGGCAGGGGGAAGTCCGCTAATTACCTCATTTGTCCAGGGGGAGGCACTAGATGCTACCTGCTTTTCCAGCCCAACCCCCGCCTTTCCCCTGCAGCCCGCAAAAGGAGACACTCGGGGAAGAAACGCGGAGGGCTCCTAGGAGATCCCAGGCGCTGCAGACAGAGGACGGAACCTCGCCATTCTCAGAATTCCGGAACGCGGCCGAGTGGGTGGGGGAGTTTTGGGGTCGCCTCTACGCAGCTGCCTGGTCTCACAGTTGTTCCCTGGCAGGGGGAAGTCCGCTAATTACCTCACCTGTCCAGGGGGAGGCACTAGATGCTACCTGCATTTCCAGGCTAACCCCCGCGTTTCCGCGGCTGCCCGCAATAGGAGACACTCGGGGAAGACACGCGGAGGGCTCCTAGGAGATCTTTGTCGCTGCATACAGAGGACAGAACCTCGCCACCCTGAGAATTCCGAAACGCGGCCAAGTGGTTGGGGGAGATTTGGGGCCGACCTCCACGCAGCTGCCTGGTGTCACAGGTGTTCCCTGGCAGGGGAATTACGCTACTTCCCTGATCTGTCCAGGGGGAGGCACTAAATGCTACCTGCTTTTCCTGCCCAACGCCCGAATTTCCCTGGCATCCCGCACTAGGGGACACTCGGGAAGACACTTGGAGGGCTCCTAGGTGATACCAGGCGCTTCAGACCGAAAACGGGACCTCCCCACACTCAGAATTCCGGAACGATTCCGAATGTTTGTGGGAGGTTTGGGGCCGCCCTTCACGCACCGGCGTGGTGTCACATGTGTTCCCTTGATGGGAAATCCGCTAATTACCTCCCCTGTCCAGCGGGAGGCACTATATGCTACCTGTATTTCCAGCCCAAACCCCCCGCATTTCACCGGCACCCCGCACTAGGATACACTCGGGGAAGACACACGGAGGGATCCTAGGAGATCACAGGCCCTGCAGACAGATTACAGAACTTCCCCACACTCTGAAATCCGGAACGCGGCCTAGTGGTTGGGGGATGTTTGGGACCACACTCCACGCAGATGCCTGGTGTCACAGGTGTTCCCTGGCAGGGGGAATTCCGCTAATTTCCTCATCTGTCCAGGGGGCGGCACTAGATGCTACCTGCAATTCCAGCCCAACCCCCGCATTTCCCCGGCATCCCGCAAAAGGAGACACTCGGGGAAGACACGCGGAGGGCTCCTAGGAGATCCCAGGTGCTGCAGACAGAGGACGGAACCTCGCCACCCTCAGAATTCCGGAACGATGCCGAGTGGGTGGGGGAGGTTTGGGGCCGCCCTCCACGCAGCTGCCTGGTGTCACAGGTGTTCCCTGGCAGGTGGAATTCCGCTAATTACCTCATCTCTCCAGGGGGAGGCACTAGATTCTACCTGGTTTTCCAGCAAAACCCCCGCATTTTCCCTGTAGCCCACACTAGGAGACACTAGGGAAAGTCACGCGGATGGCTCCTAGGTGATCCCAGGCGCTGCAGACAGAGTACGGAACTTCCCCACACTCAGAATTCCGGAACACGGCCGAGTGGTTGGGGAAGGTTTGGGACCGACCTCAACGCACCTGCGTGGTGCCAGAAGTGTTCCCATGAAGGGGGAATTCAGCTAATTACCTCCCCTGCCCAGGGTGAGGCACTAAATTCTACCTGTTTTCCAGCACAGCCGCCATATTTTCCCTGAAGCCCGCACTAGGAGACACTCGGGGAAGACACGCGGAGGGCTCCTAGGAGATCCCAGGCGCTGCAGACAGAGGACGGAACCTCGCCACACTCAGAATTCCTGAACGCGGCCGAGTGGGTCGGGGAAGTTTGGGGCCGCCCTCCACGCAGCTGCCTGGTGTCACAGGTGTTCCCTGGCAGGGAAATTCGGCTAATAACCTGATCTGTCCAGGTGGAGGCACTAGATGCTACCTGCTTTTCGAGCCCAACCCCAGCCTTTCCCCGGCAGCCCGCACTAGGATACACTCGGGGAAGACAGGCGGATGGCTCCAAGTAGATCTTAGGCGCTGCAGACAGAGGACGGAACTTCGCCACCCTCAGAATACCGGAACGCGTCCGAGTGGGTTTGGGAATTTTGGGGCCGACCCCCACGCAGCTGCCTTGTGTCACAGGTGTTCCCTGGCAGGGGGAAGTCCGCTAATTACCTGATCTGTCGAGGGTGAATCACTGGATGCTACTTGCATTTCCAGCCCAACCCCCGCCTTTCCCCGGCAGCCCGCACTAAGAGACACTCGGGGAAGACACGCGGAGGCCTCCTAGGAGATCTTAGGCGCTGCAGACAGGAGACGGAACCTAGCCACCCTCAGAAATCCAGAACGCGGCCGAGTGGGTGTGGGAGTTTTGGGGCCGCCCTCCACGCAGCTGCCTGATGTCACAGGAGTTCACTGGCAGTGTGAATTCCGCTAATTACCTCATCTGTCCAGGGGGAGGCACTAGATGCTACCTGCATTTCCAGCCCAACCACCGCCTTTCCCCTTCAGCCCGCACTAGGAGACACACGGGGAACACACGCGGAACGCTCCTAAGCGATCCCAGGCGCTGCAGACAGAGGACGGAACCTCGCCACCCTCAGAAATCCGGAACGCGGCCGAGTGGTTGTGGGATGTTTGGGGCCGCCCTCCTCGCAGCTGCCTTGTGTCACAGGTGTTCCCTGGCAGGGGGAATTACGCTACTTCCCTGATCTGTCCAGGGGGAGGCACTAAATGCTACCAGCTTTTCCTGCCCAACGCCCGAATTTACCCGGCATCCCGCACTAGGGGACACTCGGGAAGACACTTGGAGGGCTCCTAGGTGATACCAGGCGCTTCAGACCGAAAACGGGACCTCCCCACACTCAGAATTCCGGAACGATTCCGACTGATTGTGGGAGGTTTGGGGCCGCCCTTCACGCACCGGCGTGGTGTCACATGTGTTCCCTTGATGGGAAATCCGCTAATTACCTCCCCTGTCCAGCGGGAGGCACTATATGCTACCTGTATTTCCAGCCCAAACCCCCCGCATTTCACCGGCACCCCGCACTAGGATACACTCGGGGAAGACACGCGGAGGGATCCTAGGAGATCACAGGCCCTGCAGACAGATTACAGAACTTCCCCACACTCTGAAATCCGGAACGCGGCCTAGTGGTTGGGGGATGTTTGGGACCACACTCCACGCAGATGCCTGGTGTCACAGGTGTTCCCTGGCAGGGGGAATTCCGCTAATTTCCTCATCTGTCCAGGGGGCGGCACTAGATGCTACCTGCAATTCCAGCCCAACCCCCGCATTTCCCCGGCAGCCCGCAAAAGGAGACACTCGGGGCAGACACGTGGAGGGCTCCTAGGAGATCCCAGGTGCTGCAGACAGAGGACGGAACCTCCCCACCCTCAGAATTCCGGAACGATGCCGAGTGGGTGGGGGAGGTTTGGGACCGACCTCAACGCACCTGCGTGGTGTCAGAAGTGTTCCCATGCAGAGGTAATTCAGCTAATTACCTCCCCTGCACAGGGTGAGGCACTAAATTCTACCTGTTTTCCAGCACAGCCGCCATATTTTCCCTGAAGCCCGCACTAGGAGACACTCGGGGAAGACACGCGGATGGCTCCTAGGAGATCCCAGGCGCTGCAGACAGAGGACGGAACCTCGCCACACTCAGAATTCCTGAACGCGGCCGAGTGGAAGTTTGGGGCCGCCCTCCACGCAGCTGCCTGTTGTCACAGGTGTTCCCTGGCAGGGGAATTCGGCTAATTACCTGATCTGTCCAGGTGGAGGCACTAGTTGCTACCTGCTTTTCGAGACCAACCCCAGCCTTTCCCCGGCCGCCCGCACTAGGAGACACTCGGGGAAGACAGGCGGATGGCTCCTAGGAGATCTTAGGCGCTGCAGACAGAGGACGGAATTTCGCCAACCTCAGAATACCGGACCGCGTCCGAGTGGGTTTGGGAGTTTTGGGCCCGACCCCCACGCAGCTGCCTTGTGTCACAGGTGTTCCCTGGCAGGGGGAATTCCGCTAATTACCTCATCTGTCCAGGGGGAGGCAATAGATGCTACCTGCATTTCCAGCACAACCCCCGCATTTCCCCGGCAGCTCGCAAAATGAGACACTCGGGGAAGACACGTGGATGGCTCCTAGGAGATTTTAGGCGCTGCAGACTGAGGATGGAACTTCGCCACCCTCAGAATTCCCTAACTCGGCCGAGTGGGTGGGGGAGGTTTTGGGCCGACCTCCACGCAGCTGCTTGGTTTCACAGGTGTTCCGTGGCAATGGGAATTCCGCTAATTCCCTGATCTGTCCAGGGGGAAGCACTAGATGCTACCTGCATTTCCAGCCCAACCTCCGCTTTTCCCCAGCAGTCCGCACTAGGAGACACTCGGGGAAGACACATGGAGGGCTCCTAGGAGATCCCAGGCGCTGCAGACAGAGGACGGATCCGCGCCACCCTCAGAATTCCGGAACGTGGCCGAGTGGGTGGGGGAGTTTTGGTGCCGCCCTCCACGCAGCTCCCTGTTTTCACAGGTGTTCCCTGGCAGGGGGAAGTCGGCTAATTCCCTGATCTGTCCAGGGGGAGACACTAGATGCTACCTGCATTTCAAGCCCAACAACCGTCTTTCCCTGGCAGCCCGCACTTGAGACACTCGGGGAAGACACGCGGAGGGTTCCTAGGCGATCCCAGGCGCTGCAGACATAGGACGGAACCTCGCCAACCTCAGAATTCCGGAACGGGTCCGAGTGGGTGGGGGAGGTTTGGGGCCGCCCTCCTCGAATCTGCCTGGTCTCACAGGTGTTCCCTGGCAGGGGGAATTCCGCTAATTTCCTCATCTGTCCAGGGGGAGGCACTAGATTCTACCTGCAATTCCAGCCCAACCCTCGATTTTCCCCTGCAGCCCGCACAAGGAGACACTCGGGGAAGACACGCAGATGGCTCCTAGGAGATCCCAGGCGCTGCAGACAGAGGACGGAACCTCGCCACCCTCAGAATTCTGGAACGCGGCCGAGTGGGTGGGGGAGTTTTGGGGCCGACCTCCACGCAGCTGCCTGGTGTCACAGGTGTTCCCTGGCAGGTGGAATTCCGCTAATTACCTCATCTGTCCAGGGGGAGGCACTAGATACTACCTGCATTTCCAGCACAACCCCGATTTTCCCCGGCACCCCGCACTATGATACACTCGGGGAAGGCACGCGTATAGCTCCTAGGAGTTCCCAGGCACTGCAGACAGAGGAAGGAACCTCCCCACACTCAGAATTCCGGAAAGCGGCCGAGTGGGTGGGGGTGGTTTTGTGCCTTCCTCCGCGAAGCTGCCTGGTGTCACACGTGTTCCCTGGCAGGGTGAATTCCGCTAATTTCCTCCCCTGTCCTGTTGGAGGCAATACATGCTAACTGCATTTCCAGCACATTGCCCGCTTTTCCCCAGCATCCCGCACTAGGATACACTAGGTAAGGAACTTGGAGGGCTCCTAGGTGACACCAGGCGCTTCAGACCGAAGACGGGACCTCCCCACACTCAGAATTACTGAACAAGGCTGATTGGGTGGGGGAGGTTTTGGGCCCCCCTACAAGCAGCTGCCTGGTGTCACATGTGTTCCCTTGCAGGGGAAATCCGCTAATAACCTCCCCTGTCCTGAGGGAGGCACTACAGTCTACCTGAATTTACAGCCAAACCCCCATATTTCCACAGCAGCCCGCACTAGGAGACACTCGGGGAAGACACGCGGAGGGCTCCTAGGAGATCCCAGGCGCTGCAGACAGAGGACGGAACCTCGCCACACTCAGAATTCCTGAACGCGGCCGAGTGGGTCGGGGAAGTTTGGGGCCGCCTTCCACGCAGCTGCCTGGTTTCACAGGTGTTCCCTGGCAGGGGAATTCGGCTAATAACCTGATCTGTCCAGGTGGAGGCACTAGATGCTACCTGCATTTTGAGCCCAACCCCATCCTTTCCCCGGCAGCCCGCACTAGGAGACACTCGGGGAAGACAGGCGGATGGCTCCAAGTAGATCTTAGGCGCTGCAGACAGAGGACGGAACTTCGCCACCCTCAGAATACCGGAACGCGTCCGAGTGGGTTTGGGATTTTTGGGGCCGACCCCCACGCAGCTGCCTTGTGTCACAGGTGTTCCCTGGCAGGGGGAAGTCCGTTAATTACCTGATCTGTCGAGGGTGAATCACTGGATGCTACTTGCATTTCCAGCCCAACCCCCGCATTTCCCCTGCAGCCCGCAAAAGGAGACTCTCGGGGAAGACACGCGGAGGGCTCCTAGGAGATCCCAGGCGCTGCAGACAGAGGACGGAACCTAGCCACCCTCAGAGATCCAGAACGCGGCCGAGTGGGTGTGGGAATTTTGGGGCCGCCCTCCACGCAGCTGCCTGATGTCACAGGAGTACACTGGCAGTGTGAATTCCGCTAATTACCTCATCTGTCCAGGGGGAGGCACTAGATGCTACCTGCATTTCCAGTCCAACCACCGCCTTTCCCCTTCAGCCCGCACTAGGAGACACACGGGGAACACACGCGGAACGCTCCTAAGCGATCCCAGGCGCTGCAGACAGAGGACGGAACCTCGCCACCCTCAGAAATCCGGAACGCGGCCGAGTGGTTGTGGGATGTTTGGGGCCGCCCTCCTCGCAGCTGCCTTGTGTCACAGGTGTTCCCTGGCAGGGGGAAGTACGCTACTTCCCTGATCTGTCCAGGGGGAGGCACTAAATGCTACCAGCTTTTCCTGCCCAACGCCCGAATTTACCCGGCATCCCGCACTAGGGGACACTCGGGAAGACACTTGGAGGGCTCCTAGGTGATACCAGGCGCTTCAGACCGAAAACGGGACCTCCCCACACTCAGAATTCCGGAACGATTCCGAATGTTTGTGGGAGGTTTGGGGCCGCCCTTCACGCACCGGCGTGGTGTCACATGTGTTCCCTTGATGGGAAATCCGCTAATTACCTCCCCTGTCCAGCGGGAGGCACTATATGCTACCTGTATTTCCAGCCCAAACCCCCCGCATTTCACCGGCACCCCGCACTAGGATACACTCGGGGAAGACACGCGGAGGGATCCTAGGAGATCACAGGCCCTGCAGACAGATTACGGAACTTCCCCACACTCAGAATTCCGGAACACGGCCGAGTGGTTGGGGAAGGTTTGGGACCGACCTCAACGCACCTGCGTGGTGCCAGAAGTGTTCCCATGAAGGGGGAATTCAGCTAATTACCTCCCCTGCCCAGGGTGAGGCACTAAATTCTACCTGTTTTCCAGCACAGCCGCCATATTTTCCCTGAAGCCCGCACTAGGAGACACTCGGGGAAGACACGCGGAGGGCTCCTAGGAGATCCCAGGCGCTGCAGACAGAGGACGGAACCTCGCCACACTCAGAATTCCTGAACGCGGCCGAGTGGGTCGGGGAAGTTTGGGGCCGCCCTCCACGCAGCTGCCTGGTGTCACAGGTGTTCCCTGGCAGGGAAATTCGGCTAATAACCTGATCTGTCCAGGTGGAGGCACTAGATGCTACCTGCATTTTGAGCCGAACCCCAGCCTTTCCCCGGCAGCCCGCACTAGGATACACTCGGGGAAGACAGGCGGATGGCTCCAAGTAGATCTTAGGCGCTGCAGACAGAGGACGGAACTTCGCCACCCTCAGAATACCGGAACGCGTCCGAGTGGGTTTGGGAATTTTGGGGCCGACCCCCACGCAGCTGCCTTGTGTCACAGGTGTTCCCTGGCAGGGGGAAGTCCGCTAATTACCTGATCTGTCGAGGGTGAATCACTGGATGCTACTTGCATTTCCAGCCCAACCCCCGCCTTTCCCCGGCAGCCCGCACTAAGAGACACTCGGGGAAGACACGCGGAGGGCTCCTAGGAGATCTTAGGCGCTGCAGACAGGAGACGGAACCTAGCCACCCTCAGAAATCCAGAACGCGGCCGAGTGGGTGTGGGAGTTTTGGGGCCGCCCTCCACGCAGCTGCCTGATGTCACAGGAGTTCACTGGCAGTGTGAATTCCGCTAATTACCTCATCTGTCCAGGGGGAGGCACTAGATGCTACCTGCATTTCCAGCCCAACCACCGCCTTTCCCCTTCAGCCCGCACTAGGAGACACACGGGGAACACACGCGGAACGCTCCTAAGCGATCCCAGGCGCTGCAGACAGAGGACGGAACCTCGCCACCCTCAGAAATCCGGAACGCGGCCGAGTGGTTGTGGGATGTTTGGGGCCGCCCTCCTCGCAGCTGCCTTGTGTCACAGGTGTTCCCTGGCAGGGGGAATTACGCTACTTCCCTGATCTGTCCAGGGGGAGGCACTAAATGCTACCAGCTTTTCCTGCCCAACGCCCGAATTTACCCGGCATCCCGCACTAGGGGACACTCGGGAAGACACTTGGAGGGCTCCTAGGTGATACCAGGCGCTTCAGACCGAAAACGGGACCTCCCCACACTCAGAATTCCGGAACGATTCCGACTGATTGTGGGAGGTTTGGGGCCGCCCTTCACGCACCGGCGTGGTGTCACATGTGTTCCCTTGATGGGAAATCCGCTAATTACCTCCCCTGTCCAGCGGGAGGCACTATATGCTACCTGTATTTCCAGCCCAAACCCCCCGCATTTCACCGGCACCCCGCACTAGGATACACTCGGGGAAGACACGCGGAGGGATCCTAGGAGATCACAGGCCCTGCAGACAGATTACAGAACTTCCCCACACTCTGAAATCCGGAACGCGGCCTAGTGGTTGGGGGATGTTTGGGACCACACTCCACGCAGATGCCTGGTGTCACAGGTGTTCCCTGGCAGGGGGAATTCCGCTAATTTCCTCATCTGTCCAGGGGGCGGCACTAGATGCTACCTGCAATTCCAGCCCAACCCCCGCATTTCCCCGGCAGCCCGCAAAAGGAGACACTCGGGGCAGACACGTGGAGGGCTCCTAGGAGATCCCAGGTGCTGCAGACAGAGGACGGAACCTCCCCACCCTCAGAATTCCGGAACGATGCCGAGTGGGTGGGGGAGGTTTGGGACCGACCTCAACGCACCTGCGTGGTGTCAGAAGTGTTCCCATGCAGAGGTAATTCAGCTAATTACCTCCCCTGCACAGGGTGAGGCACTAAATTCTACCTGTTTTCCAGCACAGCCGCCATATTTTCCCTGAAGCCCGCACTAGGAGACACTCGGGGAAGACACGCGGATGGCTCCTAGGAGATCCCAGGCGCTGCAGACAGAGGACGGAACCTCGCCACACTCAGAATTCCTGAACGCGGCCGAGTGGAAGTTTGGGGCCGCCCTCCACGCAGCTGCCTGTTGTCACAGGTGTTCCCTGGCAGGGGAATTCGGCTAATTACCTGATCTGTCCAGGTGGAGGCACTAGTTGCTACCTGCTTTTCGAGACCAACCCCAGCCTTTCCCCGGCCGCCCGCACTAGGAGACACTCGGGGAAGACAGGCGGATGGCTCCTAGGAGATCTTAGGCGCTGCAGACAGAGGACGGAATTTCGCCAACCTCAGAATACCGGACCGCGTCCGAGTGGGTTTGGGAGTTTTGGGCCCGACCCCCACGCAGCTGCCTTGTGTCACAGGTGTTCCCTGGCAGGGGGAATTCCGCTAATTACCTCATCTGTCCAGGGGGAGGCAATAGATGCTACCTGCATTTCCAGCACAACCCCCGCATTTCCCCGGCAGCTCGCAAAATGAGACACTCGGGGAAGACACGTGGATGGCTCCTAGGAGATTTTAGGCGCTGCAGACTGAGGATGGAACTTCGCCACCCTCAGAATTCCCTAACTCGGCCGAGTGGGTGGGGGAGGTTTTGGGCCGACCTCCACGCAGCTGCTTGGTTTCACAGGTGTTCCGTGGCAATGGGAATTCCGCTAATTCCCTGATCTGTCCAGGGGGAAGCACTAGATGCTACCTGCATTTCCAGCCCAACCTCCGCTTTTCCCCAGCAGTCCGCACTAGGAGACACTCGGGGAAGACACATGGAGGGCTCCTAGGAGATCCCAGGCGCTGCAGACAGAGGACGGATCCGCGCCACCCTCAGAATTCCGGAACGTGGCCGAGTGGGTGGGGGAGTTTTGGTGCCGCCCTCCACGCAGCTCCCTGTTTTCACAGGTGTTCCCTGGCAGGGGGAAGTCGGCTAATTCCCTGATCTGTCCAGGGGGAGACACTAGATGCTACCTGCATTTCAAGCCCAACAACCGTCTTTCCCTGGCAGCCCGCACTTGAGACACTCGGGGAAGACACGCGGAGGGTTCCTAGGCGATCCCAGGCGCTGCAGACATAGGACGGAACCTCGCCAACCTCAGAATTCCGGAACGGGTCCGAGTGGGTGGGGGAGGTTTGGGGCCGCCCTCCTCGAATCTGCCTGGTCTCACAGGTGTTCCCTGGCAGGGGGAATTCCGCTAATTTCCTCATCTGTCCAGGGGGAGGCACTAGATTCTACCTGCAATTCCAGCCCAACCCTCGATTTTCCCCTGCAGCCCGCACAAGGAGACACTCGGGGAAGACACGCAGATGGCTCCTAGGAGATCCCAGGCGCTGCAGACAGAGGACGGAACCTCGCCACCCTCAGAATTCTGGAACGCGGCCGAGTGGGTGGGGGAGTTTTGGGGCCGACCTCCACGCAGCTGCCTGGTGTCACAGGTGTTCCCTGGCAGGTGGAATTCCGCTAATTACCTCATCTGTCCAGGGGGAGGCACTAGATACTACCTGCATTTCCAGCACAACCCCGATTTTCCCCGGCACCCCGCACTATGATACACTCGGGGAAGGCACGCGTATAGCTCCTAGGAGTTCCCAGGCACTGCAGACAGAGGAAGGAACCTCCCCACACTCAGAATTCCGGAAAGCGGCCGAGTGGGTGGGGGTGGTTTTGTGCCTTCCTCCGCGAAGCTGCCTGGTGTCACACGTGTTCCCTGGCAGGGTGAATTCCGCTAATTTCCTCCCCTGTCCTGTTGGAGGCAATACATGCTACCTGCATTTCCAGCACATTGCCCGCTTTTCCCCAGCATCCCGCACTAGGATACACTAGGTAAGGAACTTGGAGGGCTCCTAGGTGATACCAGGCGCTTCAGACCGAAGACGGGACCTCCCCACACTCAGAATTACTGAACAAGGCTGATTGGGTGGGGGAGGTTTTGGGCCCCCCTACAAGCAGCTGCCTGGTGTCACATGTGTTCCCTTGCAGGGGAAATCCGCTAATAACCTCCCCTGTCCTGAGGGAGGCACTACAGTCTACCTGAATTTACAGCCAAACCCCCATATTTCCACAGCAGCCCGCACTAGGAGACACTCGGGGAAGACACGCGGAGGGCTCCTAGGAGATCCCAGGCGCTGCAGACAGAGGACGGAACCTCGCCACACTCAGAATTCCTGAACGCGGCCGA
Source organism: Camelus ferus (assembly GCF_009834535.1). Taxonomy (NCBI): domain Eukaryota; kingdom Metazoa; phylum Chordata; class Mammalia; order Artiodactyla; family Camelidae; genus Camelus; species Camelus ferus. The sequence goes on from NC_045699.1 coordinate 2,391,334, forward strand.
GTGGGTCGGGGAAGTTTGGGGCCGCCTTCCACGCAGCTGCCTGGTGTCACAGGTGTTCCCTGGCAGGGGAATTCGGCTAATAACCTGATCTGTCCAGGTGGAGGCACTAGATGCTACCTGCATTTTGAGCCCAACCCCATCCTTTCCCCGGCAGCCCGCACTAGGAGACACTCGGGGAAGACAGGCGGATGGCTCCAAGTAGATCTTAGGCGCTGCAGACAGAGGACGGAACTTCGCCACCCTCAGAATACCGGAACGCGTCCGAGTGGGTTTGGGATTTTTGGGGCCGACCCCCACGCAGCTGCCTTGTGTCACAGGTGTTCCCTGGCAGGGGGAAGTCCGTTAATTACCTGATCTGTCGAGGGTGAATCACTGGATGCTACTTGCATTTCCAGCCCAACCCCCGCATTTCCCCTGCAGCCCGCAAAAGGAGACTCTCGGGGAAGACACGCGGAGGGCTCCTAGGAGATCCCAGGCGCTGCAGACAGAGGACGGAACCTAGCCACCCTCAGAGATCCAGAACACGGCCGAGTGGGTGTGGGAATTTTGGGGCCGCCCTCCACGCAGCTGCCTGATGTCACAGGAGTACACTGGCAGTGTGAATTCCGCTAATTACCTCATCTGTCCAGGGGGAGGCACTAGATGCTACCTGCATTTCCAGTCCAACCACCGCCTTTCCCCTTCAGCCCGCACTAGGAGACACACGGGGAACACACGCGGAACGCTCCTAAGCGATCCCAGGCGCTGCAGACAGAGGACGGAACCTCGCCACCCTCAGAAATCCGGAACGCGGCCGAGTGGTTGTGGGATGTTTGGGGCCGCCCTCCTCGCAGCTGCCTTGTGTCACAGGTGTTCCCTGGCAGGGGGAATTACGCTACTTCCCTGATCTGTCTAGGGGGAGGCACTAAATGCTACCAGCTTTTCCTGCCCAACGCCCGAATTTACCCGGCATCCCGCACTAGGGGACACTCGGGAAGACACTTGGAGGGCTCCTAGGTGATACCAGGCGCTTCAGACCGAAAACGGGACCTCCCCACACTCAGAATTCCGGAACGATTCCGAATGTTTGTGGGAGGTTTGGGGCCGCCCTTCACGCACCGGCGTGGTGTCACATGTGTTCCCTTGATGGGAAATCCGCTAATTACCTCCCCTGTCCAGCGGGAGGCACTATATGCTACCTGTATTTCCAGCCCAAACCCCCCGCATTTCACCGGCACCCCGCACTAGGATACACTCGGGGAAGACACGCGGAGGGATCCTAGGAGATCACAGGCCCTGCAGACAGATTACGGAACTTCCCCACACTCTGAAATCCGGAACGCGGCCTAGTGGTTGGGGGATGTTTGGGACCACACTCCACGCAGATGCCTGGTGTCACAGGTGTTCCCTGGCAGGGGGAATTCCGCTAATTTCCTCATCTGTCCAGGGGGCGGCACTAGATGCTACCTGCAATTCCAGCCCAACCCCCGCATTTCCCCGGCAGCCCGCAAAAGGAGACACTCGGGGAAGACACGCGGAGGGCTCATAGGAGATCCCAGGTGCTGCAGACAGAGGACGGAACCTCGCCAGCCTCAGAATTCCGGAACGATGCCGAGTGGGTGGGGGAGGTTTGGGTCCGCCGTCCACGCAGCTGCCTGGTGTCACAGGTGTTCCCTGGCAGGTGGAATTCCTCTAATTACCTCATCTGTCCAGGGGGAGGCACTAGATGCTACCTGGTTTTCCAGCAAAACCCCCGCATTTTCCCTGTAGCCCACACTAGGAGACACTACGGAAAGTCACGCTGATGGCTCCTAGGTGATCCCAGGCGCTGCAGACAGAGTACGGAACTTCCCCACACTCAGAATTCTGGAACACGGCCGAGTGGTTGGGGAAGGTTTGGGACCGACCTCAACGCACCTGCGTGGTGTCAGATGTGTTCCCATGCAGGGGTAATTCAGCTAATTACCTCCCCTGCCCAGGGTGAGGCACTAAATTCTACCTGTTTTCCAGCACAGCCGCCATATTTTCCCTGAAGCCCGCACTAGGAGACACTCGGGGAAGACACGCGGAGGGCTCCTCGGAGATCCCAGGCGCTGCAGACAGAGGACGGAACCTCGCCACACTCAGAATTCCTGAACGCAGCCGAGTGGAAGTTTGGGGCCGCCCTCCACGCAGCTGCCTGGTGTCACAGGTGTTCCCTGGCAGGGGAATTCGGCTAATTACCTGATCTGTCCAGGTGGAGGCACTAGTTGCTACCTGCTTTTCGAGCCCAACCCCAGCCTTTCCCCTGCAGCCCGCACAAGGAGACACTCGGGGAAGACACGCAGATGGCTCCTAGGAGATCCCAGGCGCTGCAGACAGAGGACGGAACCTCGCCACCCTCAGAATTCCGGAACGGGTCCGAGTGGGTGGGGGAGTTTTGGGGCCGACCTCCATGCAGCTGCCTGGTGTCACAGGTGTTCCCTGGCAGGTGGAATTCCGCTAATTACCTCATCTGTCCAGGGGGAGGCACTAGATACTACCTGCATTTCCAGCACAACCCCGATTTTCCCCGGCACCCCGCACTATGATACACTCGGGGAAGGCACGCGTATAGCTCCTAGGAGATCCCAGGCGCTGCAGACAGAGGAAGGAACCTCCCCACACTCAGAATTCCGGAAAGCGGCCGAGTGGGTGGGGGTGGTTTTGTGCCTTCCTCTGCGAAGCTGCCTGGTGTCACACGTGTTCCCTGGCAGGGTGAATTCCGCTAATTTCCTCCCCTGTCCTGTTGGAGGCAATACATGCTACCTGCATTTCCAGCACATTGCCCGCTTTTCCCCAGCATCCCGCACTAGGATACACTAGGTAAGGAACTTGGAGGGCTCCTAGGTGATACCAGGCGCTTCAGACCGAAGACGGGACCTCCCCACACTCAGAATTACTGAACAAGGCTGATTGGGTGGGGGAGGTTTTGGGCCCCCCTACAAGCAGCTGCCTGGTGTCACATGTGTTCCCTTGCAGGGGAAATCCGCTAATAACCTCCCCTGTCCTGAGGGAGGCACTACAGTCTACCTGAATTTACAGCCAAACCCCCATATTTCCACAGCAGCCCGCACTAGGAGACACAAGGGGAAGACACAAGGAGTGCTCCTAGGAGATCCCAGGCGCTGCAGACAGAGGACGGAACCTCCCCACACTCAGAATTCCGGAACACGACAGAGTGGGTGGGGGAGATTTGGGGCTGAACTCCACACAGCTGTCTGGTTTCACAGGTGTTCCCTGGAAGGTGGAATTCCGCTAATTACCTCCCCTGTCCAGGGTGAGGCACTACATGCTACCTCCTTTTCCAGCCCAACCCCCGTCTTTCCCCAGCTGCCCGCACTAGGAGACACTCGGTGAAGACACGCGGAGGGCTCCTAGGTGGTACCAGGCGCTTTAGACCGAAGACGGGGCCTCCCCACACTCAGAATTCCAGAACAAGGCCGAGTGTGTTTGGGAGGTTTGGGGCCGCCCGCCACGCAGTTGCCTCTTGTCACAGGTGTTCCCTTGCATGGGGAAGTCCGCTAATTACCTCCCCTGTCCAGGAAGAGGCACTACATACTACCTTCATTTCCAGGCCATCCCCCTAATTTCCCCTGGTCCCCGCACTAGGAGACACTCGGGGAAGACACGCGGAGGGCTCCTAGGAAATCCCAGGCGCTGCAGACAGAGGACAGAACCTCCCCACACTCAGTATTCCGGAACACGGCAGAGTGGGTGGGGGAGATTTGTGGCCGACCGCCACGCAGCTGACTGGTATCACAGGTTTTCCCAGGAAGGGGGAATTTCGCTTTTACCTCTCCTGTCCAGGGGGAGTACCTAGATGCTACCTGCAATTCCAGCACAACACCAGGATTTCCCCGGCATCCCGCAATAGGAGACACTCGGGGAAGACACGCGGAGTGCTCCTTTGTGATCCCAGGAGCTGCAGACAGAGTACGGATCCTCCAAACTCTCAGAATTCTGGAACGAGGCCGAGTGGTGGGGGATGATTGGGGCCGCCCTCCACGAGTTGCCTGGTGTCACAGGTGTTCCCTGGCAGGGGGAAGTCCGCTAATTAACTTCCCTGTCCTGGAGGAGGCACTAGATGCTACCTGCTTTTCCAGCAACCCCCCGCATTTTCCCTGTAGCCCGCACTAGTAGACACTCGGGGAAGACACGCGGAGTGCTCCTTGGTGATCCCAGGAGCTGCAGACAGAGTACGGATCCTCCAAACACTCAGAATTCTGTAACGCGGCCGAGTGGGTGGGGGAGGATTGGGGCCGACCTCCACGAAGCTGCCTGGTGTCACAGGTGTTCCCTGGCAGGGGGAAGTCTGCTAATTACCTCCCCTTTCCAGGGGGTGGCACTACATGCTACCTGCATTTCCATAACAACCCCCGCTGTTCACCGGCGTCCAGCAAGAGGAGACACTCGGGGAAGAAACGCTGAGTGCTCCTAGGAGATCCCAGGCGCTGCAGACAGAGTACGGAACTTCCCGAACCTCAGAATACCGGAACGCAGCCGAGTGGTTGTGGGAGGTTTGGGGCCGCCCTCCACGCAGTTGCATGGTGTCACAGATGTTCCCTGGAAGGGGAAGTCGGCTAAATACCTCCCCTGTTCAAGGGGAGGCACTAAATGCTACCTGCATTTCCAGGCCAACCCCCACTGTTCCCCGGAATTCAGCAAGAGGTGACACTCGGGGAAGAAACGCGGATTGCTACTAGGAGATCCCAGGCGCTGCAGAAAATGGACGGAACCTCCCCACACTCAGAATTCTGGAACACGGCAGACTGGGTGTGGTAAGTTTGGGGCCGACATCCACGAAGCTGCCTCTTGTCACAGTTGTTCCCTGGTAGGGTGAAGTCCACTAATTACCTTTCCAGTTCAGGGGGAGGCACTACATGCAACCTGCATTTCCAGCACAACCCCCGCATTTTCCCTATAGCCCGCACTAGGAGACAATCGGGGAAGACACGCGGAGGGCTCCTAGGAGATCCCAGGCGCTGCAGACAGAGGACGGAACCTTCCCACACTCAGAAATCCGGAACAAGTCCGAGTGGTTGGGGGAGGTATGGGGCCGCTCTCCACGCAGCTGCCTGGTGTCACAGGTGTTCCCTGGCAGTGGGAAGTCCGATAATTTCCACCACTGTCCAGGGGGATTCACTACAATTTATCTGCTTTTCCAGCACAACCCCCGCCTTTCCCGGCAGCTGGCACTAGGAGACACTCGGGGAAGACACGCGGAGGGCTCCTAGGAGATCCCAGGCGCGGCAGAGGGAGTACGGACTTCCCCACAGTCAGAATTCAAGAACGCTGCAGAGTGGGTGTGGGAGGTATTTGGCCGCCCTCCACGCAGCTGCCTCGTGTCACAGGTGTTCCCTTGAAGGGGGAATTCCGCTAATTACCTCCCCTGTCCAGGGGGAGGTACTATATGCTAACTGCATTTCCAGCTCAACCCCCGCCTTTTCCCGGCATCCCGCAGTATGAGACAATCGTGGAAAACATGCGGAGGGCTCCTAGGAGATCCCTGGCACAGCAGACAGACGACGGAACCTACCGACACTCAGAATTCCGGAACGCGGACGAGTGGGTGGGGGAGGTTTAGGGCCGCCCACCACGATGCTGCCTGGTTTCACAGGTGATCCCTAGCAGGGGGAATTCCGCTAAATACCTCATCTGTCCAGAGGGAGGCACTAGGTGCTACCTGCATTTCCAGCACAACCCATGCCTTTCCCCGGCAGCCCACACTAGGAGACACTCGAGGAAGACACGCGGAGAGCTCCTAGGAGATCACAGGCGCTGCAGAAGAGGACGGAACTTCTCCACACTCAGAATTCCAGGAACGCGGTAGAGTGGGTTGCGGAGTTTGTGGCCGACGTCCACGAAGTTGCCTGGTGTTACAGGTGTTCCCTGGCAGAGGGAAGTCTGCTAATTACCTCATCTGTCCAGGGGGTGGCACTAGATGCTACCTGCATTTCCAGCCCCCCCGGATTTCCCCGGCAGCCCGCACTAGGAGACACCCGGTGAAGACACGTGGAGAACTCCTAGGGGATCCCAGGCGCTGCAGACAGAGGACGGAACCTTGCCACACTCAGAATTCCGGAACGCGTCCGAGTGGGTAGGGGAGGTTTGGGGCCGCCCTCCACGAAGCTACCTGGTGTCATAGGTGTTCCCTGTCAGGGGGAAGTCCGATAATTACCTGATCTGTCCAGGGGGAGGCACTAGATGCTACCTGCTTTTCCAGCTCAACCCCCGCATTTCGCCGGCAGCCCACAATAGGAGACACTCGGGGAAGACACGCAGAAGGCTCCTAGGAGATCCCAGTCGCTGCAGACAGAGGACGGAACCTCGCAACACTCAGAAATCCGGAACGCGGCCGACTGTGTTGGGGAAGTTTGGGGCCGCACTCCACGATGCTGCTTGGTGTCATAGGTGTTCCCTTGCAGGGGGAAGTCCGCTAAATACCTCATCTGTCCAGGGAGAGGCACTTGATGCTACCTAGGTTTCCAGCCCAACCCCCGACTTTCCCCGGCAGCCCGCAAAAGAGTCACTCGGGGAAGACACGCGGAGGGCTCCTAGGAGATCGCAGGCGCTGCATACAGAGGACGGAACCTCGCCACACTCAGAATTTCGGAACGCGGCCTAGTTGGTGGGGGATGTTTTGAGCCACACTCCACGAAGCTGCCTGGTATCACAGGTGTTCCCTGGCAGGTGGAAGTCCGCTAATTACCTCATCTGTCCAGGAGGAGGCACTAGATCCAACTGCATTTCCAGCCCTCCCCGCATTTCCCTGGCAGCCCGCACAAGGTGACACTCGGTAAAGACACGTGGAGGGCTCCTAGGAAATCCCAGGCGCTGCAGACAGAAGACGGAACCTCGCAACACTCAGAATTCCGGAACGCGGCCGAGTGGGTGGGGGAGGTTTGGAGCCAAATTCCACGCAGCTGCCTGGTGTCACAGGTGTTCCCTGGCAGGGGGAATTCCGCTAATTTCCTCATCTGTCCAGGGGGCGGCACTAGATGCTACCTGCAATTCCAGCCCAACCCCCGCATTTCCCCGGCAGCCCGCAAAAGGAGACACTCGGGGAAGACACGCGGAGGGCTCATAGGAGATCCCAGGTGCTGCAGACAGAGGACGGAACCTCGCCAGCCTCAGAATTCCGGAACGATGCCGAGTGGGTGGGGGAGGTTTGGGTCCGCCGTCCACGCAGCTGCCTGGTGTCACAGGTGTTCCCTGGCAGGTGGAATTCCTCTAATTACCTCATCTGTCCAGGGGGAGGCACTAGATGCTACCTGGTTTTCCAGCAAAACCCCCGCATTTTCCCTGTAGCCCACACTAGGAGACACTACGGAAAGTCACGCTGATGGCTCCTAGGTGATCCCAGGCGCTGCAGACAGAGTACGGAACTTCCCCACACTCAGAATTCTGGAACACGGCCGAGTGGTTGGGGAAGGTTTGGGACCGACCTCAACGCACCTGCGTGGTGTCAGATGTGTTCCCATGCAGGGGTAATTCAGCTAATTACCTCCCCTGCCCAGGGTGAGGCACTAAATTCTACCTGTTTTCCAGCACAGCCGCCATATTTTCCCTGAAGCCCGCACTAGGAGACACTCGGGGAAGACACGCGGAGGGCTCCTCGGAGATCCCAGGCGCTGCAGACAGAGGACGGAACCTCGCCACACTCAGAATTCCTGAACGCAGCCGAGTGGAAGTTTGGGGCCGCCCTCCACGCAGCTGCCTGGTGTCACAGGTGTTCCCTGGCAGGGGAATTCGGCTAATTACCTGATCTGTCCAGGTGGAGGCACTAGTTGCTACCTGCTTTTCGAGCCCAACCCCAGCCTTTCCCCTGCAGCCCGCACAAGGAGACACTCGGGGAAGACACGCAGATGGCTCCTAGGAGATCCCAGGCGCTGCAGACAGAGGACGGAACCTCGCCAACCTCAGAATTCCGGAACGGGTCCGAGTGGGTGGGGGAGGTTTGGGGCCGCCCTCCTCGAATCTGCCTGGTCTCACAGGTGTTCCCTGGCAGGGGGAATTCCGCTAATTTCCTCATCTGTCCAGGGGGAGGCACTAGATTCTACCTGCAATTCCAGCCCAACCCTCGATTTTCCCCTGCAGCCCGCACAAGGAGACACTCGGGGAAGACACGCAGATGGCTCCTAGGAGATCCCAGGCGCTGCAGACAGAGGACGGAACCTCGCCACCCTCAGAATTCTGGAACGCGGCCGAGTGGGTGGGGGAGTTTTGGGGCCGACCTCCACGCAGCTGCCTGGTGTCACAGGTGTTCCCTGGCAGGTGGAATTCCGCTAATTACCTCATCTGTCCAGGGGGAGGCACTAGATACTACCTGCATTTCCAGCACAACCCCGATTTTCCCCGGCACCCCGCACTATGATACACTCGGGGAAGGCACGCGTATAGCTCCTAGGAGTTCCCAGGCGCTGCAGACAGAGGAAGGAACCTCCCCACACTCAGAATTCCGGAAAGCGGCCGAGTGGGTGGGGGTGGTTTTGTGCCTTCCTCCGCGAAGCTGCCTGGTGTCACACGTGTTCCCTGGCAGGGTGAATTCCGCTAATTTCCTCCCCTGTCCTGTTGGAGGCAATACATGCTACCTGCATTTCCAGCACATTGCCCGCTTTTCCCCAGCATCCCGCACTAGGATACACTAGGTAAGGAACTTGGAGGGCTCCTAGGTGATACCAGGCGCTTCAGACCGAAGACGGGACCTCCCCACACTCAGAATTACTGAACAAGGCTGATTGGGTGGGGGAGGTTTTGGGCCCCCCTACAAGCAGCTGCCTGGTGTCACATGTGTTCCCTTGCAGGGGAAATCCGCTAATAACCTCCCCTGTCCTGAGGGAGGCACTACAGTCTACCTGAATTTACAGCCAAACCCCCATATTTCCACAGCAGCCCGCACTAGGAGACACAAGGGGAAGACACAAGGAGTGCTCCTAGGAGATCCCAGGCGCTGCAGACAGAGGACGGAACCTCCCCACACTCAGAATTCCGGAACACGACAGAGTGGGTGGGGGAGATTTGGGGCTGAACTCCACACAGCTGTCTGGTTTCACAGGTGTTCCCTGGAAGGGGGAATTCCGCTAATTACCTCCCCTGTCCAGGGTGAGGCACTACATGCTACCTCCTTTTCCAGCCCAACCCCCGTCTTTCCCCAGCTGCCCGCACTAGGAGACACTCGGTGAAGACACGCGGAGGGCTCCTAGGTGGTACCAGGCGCTTTAGACCGAAGACGGGGCCTCCCCACACTCAGAATTCCAGAACAAGGCCGAGTGTGTTTGGGAGGTTTGGGGCCGCCCGCCACGCAGTTGCCTCTTGTCACAGGTGTTCCCTTGCATGGGGAAGTCCGCTAATTACCTCCCCTGTCCAGGAAGAGGCACTACATACTACCTTCATTTCCAGGCCATCCCCCTAATTTCCCCTGGTCCCCGCACTAGGAGACACTCGGGGAAGACACGCGGAGGGCTCCTAGGAAATCCCAGGCGCTGCAGACAGAGGACAGAACCTCCCCACACTCAGTATTCCGGAACACGGCAGAGTGGGTGGGGGAGATTTGTGGCCGACCGCCACGCAGCTGACTGGTATCACAGGTTTTCCCAGGAAGGGGGAATTTCGCTTTTACCTCTCCTGTCCAGGGGGAGTACCTAGATGCTACCTGCAATTCCAGCACAACACCAGGATTTCCCCGGCATCCCGCAATAGGAGACACTCGGGGAAGACACGCGGAGTGCTCCTTTGTGATCCCAGGAGCTGCAGACAGAGTACGGATCCTCCAAACTCTCAGAATTCTGGAACGAGGCCGAGTGGTGGGGGATGATTGGGGCCGCCCTCCACGAGTTGCCTGGTGTCACAGGTGTTCCCTGGCAGGGGGAAGTCCGCTAATTAACTTCCCTGTCCTGGAGGAGGCACTAGATGCTACCTGCTTTTCCAGCAACCCCCCGCATTTTCCCTGTAGCCCGCACTAGTAGACACTCGGGGAAGACACGCGGAGTGCTCCTTGGTGATCCCAGGAGCTGCAGACAGAGTACGGATCCTCCAAACACTCAGAATTCTGTAACGCGGCCGAGTGGGTGGGGGAGGATTGGGGCCGACCTCCACGAAGCTGCCTGGTGTCACAGGTGTTCCCTGGCAGGGGGAAGTCTGCTAATTACCTCCCCTTTCCAGGGGGTGGCACTACATGCTACCTGCATTTCCATAACAACCCCCGCTGTTCACCGGCGTCCAGCAAGAGGAGACACTCGGGGAAGAAACGCTGAGTGCTCCTAGGAGATCCCAGGCGCTGCAGACAGAGTACGGAACTTCCCGAACCTCAGAATACCGGAACGCAGCCGAGTGGTTGTGGGAGGTTTGGGGCCGCCCTCCACGCAGTTGCATGGTGTCACAGATGTTCCCTGGAAGGGGAAGTCGGCTAAATACCTCCCCTGTTCAAGGGGAGGCACTAAATGCTACCTGCATTTCCAGGCCAACCCCCACTGTTCCCCGGAATTCAGCAAGAGGTGACACTCGGGGAAGAAACGCGGATTGCTACTAGGAGATCCCAGGCACTGCAGAAAATGGACGGAACCTCCCCACACTCAGAATTCTGGAACACGGCAGACTGGGTGTGGTAAGTTTGGGGCCGACATCCACGAAGCTGCCTCTTGTCACAGTTGTTCCCTGGTAGGGTGAAGTCCACTAATTACCTTTCCAGTTCAGGGGGAGGCACTACATGCAACCTGCATTTCCAGCACAACCCCCGCATTTTCCCTATAGCCCGCACTAGGAGACAATCGGGGAAGACACGCGGAGGGCTCCTAGGAGATCCCAGGCGCTGCAGACAGAGGACGGAACCTTCCCACACTCAGAAATCCGGAACAAGTCCGAGTGGTTGGGGGAGGTATGGGGCCGCTCTCCACGCAGCTGCCTGGTGTCACAGGTGTTCCCTGGCAGTGGGAAGTCCGATAATTTCCACCACTGTCCAGGGGGATTCACTACAATTTATCTGCTTTTCCAGCACAACCCCCGCCTTTCCCGGCAGCTGGCACTAGGAGACACTCGGGGAAGACACGCGGAGGGCTCCTAGGAGATCCCAGGCGCGGCAGAGGGAGTACGGACTTCCCCACAGTCAGAATTCAAGAACGCTGCAGAGTGGGTGTGGGAGGTATTTGGCCGCCCTCCACGCAGCTGCCTCGTGTCACAGGTGTTCCCTTGAAGGGGGAATTCCGCTAATTACCTCCCCTGTCCAGGGGGAGGTACTATATGCTAACTGCATTTCCAGCTCAACCCCCGCCTTTTCCCGGCATCCCGCAGTATGAGACAATCGTGGAAAACATGCGGAGGGCTCCTAGGAGATCCCTGGCACAGCAGACAGACGACGGAACCTACCGACACTCAGAATTCCGGAACGCGGACGAGTGGGTGGGGGAGGTTTAGGGCCGCCCACCACGATGCTGCCTGGTTTCACAGGTGATCCCTAGCAGGGGGAATTCCGCTAAATACCTCATCTGTCCAGAGGGAGGCACTAGGTGCTACCTGCATTTCCAGCACAACCCATGCCTTTCCCCGGCAGCCCACACTAGGAGACACTCGAGGAAGACACGCGGAGAGCTCCTAGGAGATCACAGGCGCTGCAGAAGAGGACGGAACTTCTCCACACTCAGAATTCCAGGAACGCGGTAGAGTGGGTTGCGGAGTTTGTGGCCGACGTCCACGAAGTTGCCTGGTGTTACAGGTGTTCCCTGGCAGAGGGAAGTCTGCTAATTACCTCATCTGTCCAGGGGGTGGCACTAGATGCTACCTGCATTTCCAGCCCCCCCGGATTTCCCCGGCAGCCCGCACTAGGAGACACCCGGTGAAGACACGTGGAGAACTCCTAGGGGATCCCAGGCGCTGCAGACAGAGGACGGAACCTTGCCACACTCAGAATTCCGGAACGCGTCCGAGTGGGTAGGGGAGGTTTGGGGCCGCCCTCCACGAAGCTACCTGGTGTCATAGGTGTTCCCTGTCAGGGGGAAGTCCGATAATTACCTGATCTGTCCAGGGGGAGGCACTAGATGCTACCTGCTTTTCCAGCTCAACCCCCGCATTTCGCCGGCAGCCCACAATAGGAGACACTCGGGGAAGACACGCAGAAGGCTCCTAGGAGATCCCAGTCGCTGCAGACAGAGGACGGAACCTCGCAACACTCAGAAATCCGGAACGCGGCCGACTGTGTTGGGGAAGTTTGGGGCCGCACTCCACGATGCTGCTTGGTGTCATAGGTGTTCCCTTGCAGGGGGAAGTCCGCTAAATACCTCATCTGTCCAGGGAGAGGCACTTGATGCTACCTAGGTTTCCAGCCCAACCCCCGACTTTCCCCGGCAGCCCGCAAAAGAGTCACTCGGGGAAGACACGCGGAGGGCTCCTAGGAGATCGCAGGCGCTGCATACAGAGGACGGAACCTCGCCACACTCAGAATTTCGGAACGCGGCCTAGTTGGTGGGGGATGTTTTGAGCCACACTCCACGAAGCTGCCTGGTATCACAGGTGTTCCCTGGCAGGTGGAAGTCCGCTAATTACCTCATCTGTCCAGGAGGAGGCACTAGATCCAACTGCATTTCCAGCCCTCCCCGCATTTCCCTGGCAGCCCGCACAAGGTGACACTCGGTAAAGACACGTGGAGGGCTCCTAGGAAATCCCAGGCGCTGCAGACAGAAGACGGAACCTCGCAACACTCAGAATTCCGGAACGCGGCCGAGTGGGTGGGGGAGGTTTGGAGCCAAATTCCACGCAGCTGCCTGGTGTCACAGGTGTTCCCTGGCAGGGGGAATTCCGCTAATTACCTCATCTGTCCAGGGGGAGGCACTAGATTCTACCTGCATTTCCAGCCCACGCCCGCCTTTTCCCGGCATCCCGCACTAGGAGACACTCGTGGAAAACACGCGGAGGGCTCCTAGGAGATCCCAGGCGCTGCAGAAGAGGATGGAACCTCGCCACACTCAGAAATCCGGAACGCGTCCGACTGTGTTGGAGAAGTTTGGGGCCGCACACCACGCAGCTCCCTGGTGTCACAGGTGTTCCCTGGCAGGGGGAATTCCGCTAATTACCTCATCTGTCCAGGTGGAGGCACTAGATGCTACCTGCGTTTCCAGCCCAACCCCCGACTTTCCCCGGCAGCCCGCATAATATTCACTCGGGGAAGACACGCGGAGGGCTCCTAGGTGATCCCAGTCGCTGCATACAGAGGACGGAACCTCGCCACACTCAGAATTTCGGAACGCGGCCCAGTTGGTGGGGGATGTTTGGAGCCACACTCCACGCAGCTGCCTGTTGTCACAGGTGTTCCCTGGCAGGTGGAATTCCGCTAATTACCTCATCTGTCCAGGGGGAGGCACTAGATGCAACCTGCATTTCCAGCCCTCCCCGCATTTCCCCGGCAGCCCGCACTAGGGAACACTCGGTAAAGACACGTGGAGGGCTCCTAGGAAATCCCAGGCGCTGCAGACAGAAGACGGAACCTACCGACACTCAGAATTCCTGAACGCGGCCGAGTGGGTGGGGGAGGTTTGGGGATGCCATCCACGCAGCTGCCTGGTGTCACAGGTGTTCCCTGACAGGGAGAAGTCCGCTAAATACCTGATCTGTGCAGGGGTAGGAACTATATGCTACCTGAATTTCCAGCCCAATCCCCGCCTTTCCCCGGCAGCCCGCACTATGAAACGCTCGGGGAAGACAAGCGGAGTGCTCCTAGGAGATCCCAGTCGCCGCAAACAGAGGACTGAACCTCCCCACAATGAGAATTCCAGAACGCGGCCAAGTGGGTGGGGGAGGTTTGGAGCCACCCTCCACGCAGCTGCCTGGTGTCACAGGTGTACCCTGGCAGGAGGAAATCAGCTAATTACCTGATCTGTGCAGGGGGAGGCACTAGATGCTACCTGCATTTCCAGCAGGACCCCCGCATTTCCCTGGCAGCACGCACTACGAGACACTAGGGGAAGACACTCGGAGGGCTACTAGGAGATCCCAGGAGCTGCAGAGAGAGGACGGAACCTCGCCACACTCAGAATTCCAAAACGCCTCCGAGTTGCTTGGGGAGGTTTGGGGCCGCCATCGATGCAGCTGCCTGGTGTCACAGGTGTTCCCTGGCAGGGGGAAGTCCGCTAATTACCTGATCTGTCCAGGGGGAGGCACTAGATGCTACCTGCATTTCCAGCCCAACCCCCGCATTTCCCCGGCAGTCCACACTAGGAAACACCCGAAGAAGACACGAGGAGGGCTCCTAGGGAATCCCAGGCTCTGCAGACAGAGGACGGATCCTCGCCACACTCAGAATTCCGGAACGCGGTCGAGTGGGTGGGGGAGGTTTGGAGCCACCCTCCACGCAGCTGCCTGGTGTCACAGGTGTTCCCTGGCAGGGGGAAGTCCGCTAATTACCTCATCTGTCCAGGGGGAGGCAATAGATGCTACCTGCATTTCCAGCACAACCCCCGCATTTCCCCGGCAGCTCGCAAAATGAGACACTCGGGGAAGACACGCGGATGGCTCCTAAGAGATTTTAGACGCTGCAGGCAGAGGACGGAACCTCGCCACCCTCAGAAATCCGGAACGCGGCCGAGTGGTTTTGGGAGGTTTGGGGCCGCCCTCCTCGCAGCTGCCTTGTGTCACAGGTGTTCCCTGGCAGGGGGAAGTCGGCTAATTCCCTGATCTGTCCAGTGGCAGGCACTAGATGCTACCTGCATTTCAAGCCCAACAACCGTCTTTCCCTGGCAGCCCGCACTATAGTCACTCGGGGAAGACACGCGGAGGGTTCCTAGGCGATCCCAGGCGCTGCAGACAGAGGACGGAACCTCGCCAACCTCAGAATTCCAGAACGCGTCCGAGTGGGTGGGGGAGGTTTGGGGCCGCCCTCCACGAATCTGCCTGGTCTCACAGGTGTTCCCTGGCAGGGGGAATTCCGCTAATTCTTCCCATGTCCAGGGGGAGGCACTAAATGCTACCTGCATTTCCATAACAACCCCCGCAGTTCACCGGCGTCCAGCAAGAGGAGAAACTCGGGGAAGAAACGCGGAGTGCTCCTAGGAGATCCCAGGCACTGCAGACAGAGTACGGAACTTCCCGACCCTCAGAATACCGGAACGCAGCCGAGTGGGTCGGGGAAGTTTGGGGCCGCCCTCCACGCAGCTGCCTGGTGTCACAGGTGTTCCCTGGCAGGGGAATTCGGCTAATAACCTGATCTGCCCAGGTGGAGGCACTAGATGCTACTTGCATTTCCAGCCCAACGCCCGCCTTTCCCCGGCAGCCCGCACTAAGAGACACTCGGGGAAGACACGCGGAGGGCTCCTAGGAGATCTTAGGCGCTGCAGACAGTGGACGGAACCTAGCCACCCTCAGAAATCCAGAACGCGGCCGAGTGGGTGTGGGAGTTTTGGGGCCGCCCTCCACGCAGCTGCCTGATGTCACAGGAGTTCACTGGCAGTGTGAATTCCGCTAATTACCTCATCTATCCAGGGGTAGGCACTAGATGCTACCTGCATATCCAGCCCAACCACCGCCTTTCCCCTTCAGCCCGCACTAGGAGACACACGGGGAACACACGCGGAACGCTCCTAAGCGATCCCAGGCGCTGCAGACAGAGGACGGAACCTCGCCACCCTCAGAAATCCGGAACGCGGCCGAGTGGTTGTGGGATGTTTGGGGCCGCCCTCCTCGCAGCTGCCTTGTGTCACAGGTGTTCCCTGGCAGGGGGAATTACGCTACTTCCCTGATCTGTCCAGGGGGAGGCACTAAATGCTACCAGCTTTTCCTGCCCAACGCCCCGAATTTACCCGGCATCCCGCACTAGGGGACACTCGGGAAGACACTTGGAGGGCTCCTAGGTGATACCAGGCGCTTCAGACCGAAAACGGGACCTCCCCACACTCAGAATTCCGGAACGATTCCGACTGATTGTGGGAGGTTTGGGGCCGCCCTTCACGCACCGGCGTGGTGTCACATGTGTTCCCTTGATGGGGAATCCGCTAATTACCTCCCCTGTCCAGCGGGAGGCACTATATGCTACCTGTATTTCCAGCCCAAACCCCCCGCATTTCACCGGCACCCCGCACTAGGATACACTCGGGGAAGACACGCGGAGGGATCCTAGGAGATCACAGGCCCTGCAGACAGATTACGGAACTTCCCCACACTCTGAAATCCGGAACGCGGCCTAGTGGTTGGGGGATGTTTGGGACCACACTCCACGCAGATGCCTGGTGTCACAGGTGTTCCCTGGCAGGGGGAATTCCGCTAAATTCCTCATCTGTCCAGGGGGCGGCACTAGATGCTACCTGCAATTCCAGCCCAACCCCCGCATTTCCCCGGCAGCCCGCAAAAGGAGACACTCGGGGAAGACACGTGGAGGGCTCCTAGGAGATCCCAGGTGCTGCAGACAGAGGACGGAACCTCGCCACCCTCAGAATTCCGGAACGATGCCGAGTGGGTGGGGGAGGTTTGGGACCGACCTCAACGCACCTGCGTGGTGTCAGAAGTGTTCCCATGCAGGGGTAATTCAGCTAATTACCTCCCCTGCACAGGGTGAGGCACTAAATTCTACCTGTTTTCCAGCACAGCCGCCATATTTTCCCTGAAGCCCGCACTAGGAGACACTCGGGGAAGACACGCGGATGGCTCCTAGGAGATCCCAGGCGCTGCAGACAGAGGACGGAACCTCGCCACACTCAGAATTCCTGAACGCGGCCGAGTGGAAGTTTGGGGCCGCCCTCCACGCAGCTGCCTGGTGTCACTGGTGTTCCCTGGCAGGGGAATTCGGCTAATTACCTGATCTGTCCAGGTGGATGCACTAGTTGCTACCTGCTTTTCGAGCCCAACCCCAGCCTTTCCCCGGCAGCCCGCACTAGGAGACACTCGGGGAAGACAGGCGGATGGCTCCTAGGAGATCTTAGGCGCTGCAGACAGAGGACGGAACTTCGCCAACCTCAGAATACCGGAACGCGTCCGAGTGGGTTTGGGAGTTTTGGGGCCGACCCCCACGCAGCTGCCTTGTGTCACAGGTGTTCCCTGGCAGGGGGAAGTCCGCTAATTACCTGATCTGTCGAGGGTGAAGCACTGGATGCTACTTGCATTTGCATCCCAACCCCCGCCTTTCCCCGGCAGCCCGCACTAAGAGACACTCGGGGAAGACACGCGGAGGGCTCCTAGGAGATCTTAGGCGCTGCAGAAAGGGGACGGAACCTAGCCACACTCAGAATTGCGGAACGCGGCCGAGTGGGTGTGGGAGTTTTGGGGCTGCCCACCACGCATCTGCCTGGTGTCACAGGTGTTCCCTGGCAGGGGGAATTCCGCTAATTACCTCATCTGTCCAGGGGGAGGCAATAGATGCTACCTGCATTTCCAGCACAACCCCCGCTTTTCCCCGGCAGCTCGCAAAATGAGACACTCGGGGAAGACACGCGGATGGCTCCTAGGAGATTTTAGGCGCTGCAGACTGAGGATGGAACTTCGCCACCCTCAGAATTCCCTAACGCGGCCGAGTGGGTGGGGGAGGTTTTGGGCCGACCAACACGCAGCTGCTTGGTTTCACAGGTGTTCCGTTGCAGGGGGAATTCCGCTAATTCCCTGATCTGTCCAGGGGGAAGCACTAGATGCTACCTGCATTTCCAGCCCAACCTCCGCTTTTCCCCAGCAGTCCGCACTAGGAGACACTCGGGGAAGACACATGGAGGGCTCCTAGGAGATCCCAGGCGCTGCAGACAGAGGACGGATCCGCGCCACCCTCAGAATTCCGGAACGTGGCCGAGTGGGTGGGGGAGTTTTGGGGCCGCCCTCCACGCAGCTCCCTGTTTTCACAGGTGTTCCCTGGCAGGGGGAAGTCGGCTAATTCCCTGATCTGTCCAGGGGGAGACACTAGATGCTACCTGCATTTCAAGCCCAACAACCGTCTTTCCCTGAAGCCCGCACTAGGAGACACTCGGGGAAGACACGCGGATGGCTCCTAGGAGATCCCAGGCGCTGCAGACAGAGGACGGAACCTCGCCACACTCAGAATTCCTGAACGCGGCCGAGTGGAAGTTTGGGGCCGCCATCCACGCAGCTGCCTGGTGTCACTGGTGTTCCCTGGCAGGGGAATTCGGCTAATTACCTGATCTGTCCAGGTGGATGCACTAGTTGCTACCTGCTTTTCGAGCCCAACCCCAGCCTTTCCCCGGCAGCCCGCACTAGGAGACACTCGGGGAAGACAGGCGGATGGCTCCTAGGAGATCTTAGGCGCTGCAGACAGAGGACGGAACTTCGCCAACCTCAGAATACCGGAACGCGTCCGAGTGGGTTTGGGAGTTTTGGGGCCGACCCCCACGCAGCTGCCTTGTGTCACAGGTGTTCCCTGGCAGGGGGAAGTCCGCTAATTACCTGATCTGTCGAGGGTGAAGCACTGGATGCTACTTGCATTTGCAGCCCAACCCCCGCCTTTCCCCGGCAGCCCGCACTAAGAGACACTCGGGGAAGACACGCGGAGGGCTCCTAGGAGATCCCAGTCGCTGCAGACAGAGGACGGAACCTCGCCACCCTCAGAATTCTGGAACGCGGCCGAGTGGGTGGGGGAGTTTTGGGGCCGCCCTCCACGCAGCTGCCTGGTGTCACAGGTGTTCCCTGGCAGGGGGAATTCCGCTAATTACCTCATCTGTCCAGGGGGAGGCACTAGATACTACCTGCATTTCCAGCACAACCCCGATTTTCCCCGGCACCCCGCTCTATGATACACTCGGGGAAGGCACGCGTATAGCTCCTAGGAGGTCCCAGGCGCTGCAGACAGAGGAAGGAACCTCCCCACACTCAGAATTCCGGAAATCGGCCGAGTGGGTGGGGGTGGTTTTGTGCCTACCTCCGCGAAGCTGCCTGGTGTCACACGTGTTCCCTGGCAGGGTGAATTCCGCTAATTTCCTCCCCTGTCCTGTTGGAGGCAATACATGCTACCTGCATTTCCAGCACATTGCCCGCTTTTCCCCAGCATCCCGCACTAGGAGACTCTAGGTAAGAAACTTGGAGGGCTCCTAGGTGATACCAGGCGCTTCAGACCGAAGACGGGACCTCCCCACACTCAGAATTACTGAACAAGGCTGATTGGGTGGGGGAGGTTTTGGGCCCCCCTACAAGCAGCTGCCTGGTGTCACATGTGTTCCCTTGCAGGGGAAATCCGCTAATAACCTCCCCTGTCCTGAGGGAGGCACTACAGTCTACCTGAATTTACAGCCAAACCCCCAAATTTCCACAGCAGCCCGCACTAGGAGACACAAGGGGAAGACACAAGGAGTGCTCCTAGGAGATCCCAGGCGCTGCAGACAGAGGACGGAACCTCCCCACACTCAGAATTCCGGAACACGACAGAGTGGGTGGGGGAGATTTGGGGCTGAACTCCACACAGCTGTCTGGTTTCACAGGTGTTTCCCTGGAAGGGGGAATTCCGCTAATTACCTCCCCTGTCCAGGGTGAGGCACTACATGCTACATCCTTTTCCAGCCCAACCCCCATCTTTCGCCAGCTGCCCGCACTAGGAGACACTCGGTGAAGACACGCGGAGGGCTCCTAGGTGGTACCAGGCGCTTTAGACCGAAGACGGGGCCTCCCCACACTCAGAATTCCAGAACAAGGCCGAGTGTGTTTGGGAGGTTTGGGGCCGCCCGCCACGCAGTTTGCCTCTTGTCACAGGTGTTCCCTTGCAGGGGGAAGTCCGCTAATTACCTCCCCTGTCCAGGAAGGGGCACTACATACTACCTTCATTTCCAGGCCAACCCCCTAATTTCCCCTGGTCCCCGCACTAGGAGACACTCGGGGAAGACACGCGGAGGGCTCCTAGGAAATCCCAGGCGCTGCAGACAGAGGACAGAACCTCCCCACACTCAGTATTCCGGAACACGGCAGAGTGGGTGGGGGAGATTTGTGGCCGACCGCCACGCAGCTGACTGGTGTCACAGGTTTTCCCAGGAAGGGGGAATTTCGCTTTTACCTCTCCTGTCCAGGGGGAGTACCTAGATGCTACCTGCAATTCCAGCACAACACCAGGATTTCCCCGGCATCCCGCAATAGGAGACACTCGGGGAAGACACGCGGAGTGCTCCTTTGTGATCCCAGGAGCTGCAGACAGAGTACGGATCCTCCAAACACTCAGAATTCTGGAACGAGGCCGAGTGGTGGGGGATGATTGGGGCCGCCCTCCACGAGTTGCCTGGTGTCACAGGTGTTCCCTGGCAGGGGGAAGTCCGCTAATTAACTTCCCTGTCCTGGAGGAGGCACTAGATGCTACCTGCTTTTCCAACAACCCCCCGCATTTTCCCTGTAGCCCGCACTAGTAGACACTCGGGGAAGACACGCGGAGTGCTCCTTGGTGATCCCAGGAGCTGCAGACAGAGTACGGATCCTCCAAACACTCAGAATTCTGTAACGCGGCCGAGTGGGTGGGGGAGGATTGGGGCCGACCTCCACGAAGCTGCCCGGTGTCACAGGTGTTCCCTGGCATGGGGAAGTCCGCTAATTACCTCCCCTGTCCAGGGGGTGGCACTACATGCTACCTGCATTTCCATAACAACCCCCGCTGTTCACCGGCGTCCAGCAAGAGGAGACACTCGGGGAAGAAACGCTGAGTGCTCCTAGGAGATCCCAGGCGCTGCAGACAGAGTACGGAACTTCCCGAACCTCAGAATACCGGAACGCAGCCGAGTGGTTGTGGGAGGTTTGGGGCCGCCCTCCACGCAGTTGCATGGTGTCACAGGTGTTCCCTGGAAGGGGAAGTCGGCTAAATACCTCCCCTGTTCAAGGGGAGGCACTAAATGCTACCTGCATTTCCAGGCCAACCCCCACTGTTCCCCGGAATCCAGCAAGAGGAGACACTCGGGGAAGAAACGCGGATTGCTACTAGGAGATCCCAGGCGCTGCAGAAAATGGACGGAACCTCCCCACACTCAGAATTCTGGAACACGGCAGACTGGGTGTGGTAAGTTTGGGGCCGACATCCACGAAGCTGCCTCTTGTCACAGTTGTTCCCTGGTAGGGTGAAGTCCACTAATTACCTTTCCAGTTCAGGGGGAGGCACTACATGCAACCTGCATTTCCAGCACAACCCCCGCATTTTCCCTATAGCCCGCACTAGGAGACACTCGGGGAAGACACGCGGAGGGCTCCTAGGAGATCCCAGGCGCGGCAGAGCGAGTACGGACTTCCCCACAGTCAGAATTCAAGAACGCTGCAGAGTGGGTGTGGGAGGTATTTGGCCGCCCTCCACGCAGCTGCCTCGTGTCACAGGTGTTCCCTTGAAGGGGGAATTCCGCTAATTACCTCCCCTGTCCAGGGGAGGTACTATATGCTAACTGCATTTCCAGCTCAACCCCCGCCTTTTCCCGGCATCCCGCAGTATGAGACAATCGTGGAAAACATGCGGAGGGCTCCTAGGAGATCCCTGGCACAGCAGACAGACGACGGAACCTACCGACACTCAGAATTCCGGAACGCGGACGAGTGGTTGGGGGAGGTTTAGGGCCGCCCACCACGATGCTGCCTGGTTTCACAGGTGATCCCTAGCAGGGGGAATTCCGCTAATTACCTCATCTGTCCAGAGGGAGGCACTAGGTGCTACCTGCATTTCCAGCACAACCCATGCCTTTCCCCGGCAGCCCACACTAGGAGACACTCGAGGAAGACACGCGGAGAGCTCCTAGGAGATCACAGGCGCTGCAGAAGAGGACGGAACTTCTCCACACTCAGAATTCCAGGAACGCGGTAGAGTGGGTTGCGGAGTTTGTGGCCGACGTCCACGCAGTTGCCTGGTGTTACAGGTGTTCCCTGGCAGAGGGAAGTCCGCTAATTACCTCATCTGTCCAGGGGGTGGCACTAGATGCTACCTGCATTTCCAGCCCCCCCGGATTTCCCCGGCAGCCCGCACTAGGAGACACCCGGTGAAGACACGTGGAGAACTCCTAGGGGATCCCAGGCGCTGCAGACAGAGGACGGAACCTTGCCACACTCAGAATTCCGGAACGCATCCGAGTGGGTAGGGGAGGTTTGGGGCCGCCCTCCACGAAGCTGCCTGGTGTCATAGGTGTTCCCTGTCAGGGGGAAGTCCGATAATTACCTGATCTGTCCAGGGGGAGGCAGTAGATGCTACCTGCTTTTCCAGCTCAACCCCCGCATTTCGCCGGCAGCCCGCAATAGGAGACACTCGGGGAAGACACGCAGAAGGCTCCTAGGAGATCCCAGTCGCTGCAGACAGAGGACGGAACCTCGCAACACTCAGAAATCCGGAACGCGGCCGACTCTGTTGGGGAAGATTGGGGCCGCACTCCACGATGCTGCCTGGTGTCATAGGTGTTCCCTTGCAGGGGGAAGTCCGCTAAATACCTCATCTGTCCAGGGAGAGGCACTTGATGCTACCTAGGTTTCCAGCCCAACCCCCGACTTCCCCGGCAGCCCGCAAAAGAGTCACTCGGGGAAGACACGCGGAGGGCTCCTAGGAGATCGCAGGCGCTGCATACAGAGGACGGAACCTCGCCACACTCAGAATTTCGGAACGCGGCCTAGTTGGTGGGGGATGTTTTGAGCCACACTCCACGAAGCTGCCTGGTGTCACAGGTGTTCCCTGGCAGGTGGAAGTCCGCTAATTACCTCATCTGTCCAGGAGGAGGCACTAGATCCAACTGCATTTCCAGCCCTCCCCGCATTTCCCTGGCAGCCCGCACAAGGTGACACTCGGTAAAGACACGTGGAGGGCTCCTAGGAAATCCCAGGCGCTGCAGATGAAGACGGAACCTCGCAACCCTCAGAATTCCGGAACGCGGCCGAGTGGGTGGGGGAGGTTTGGAGCCAAATTCCACGCAGCTGCCTGGTGTCACAGGTGTTCCCTGGCAGGGGGAATTCCGCTAATTACCTCATCTGTCCAGGGGGAGGCACTAGATTCTACCTGCATTTCCAGCCCACGCCCGCCTTTTCCCGGCATCCCGCACTAGGAGACACTCGTGGAAAACACGCGGAGGGCTCCTAGGAGATCCCAGGCGCTGCAGAAGAGGATGGAACCTCGCCACACTCAGAAATCCGGAACGCGTCCGACTGTGTTGGAGAAGTTTGGGGCCGCACACCACGCAGCTCCCTGGTGTCACAGGTGTTCCCTGGCAGGGGAATTCCGCTAATTTTCTCATCTGTCCAGGTGGAGGCACTAGATGCTACCTGCGTTTCCAGCCCAACCCCCGACTTTCCCCCGGCAGCCCGCATAATATTCACTCGGGGAAGACACGCGGAGTGCTCCTAGGTGATCCCAGGCGCTGCATACAGAGGACGGAACATCGCCACACTCAGAATTTCGGAACGCGGCCCAGTTGGTGGGGGATGTATGGAGCCACACTCCACGCAGCTGCCTGTTGTCACAGGTGTTCCCTGGCAGGTGGAATTCCGCTAATTACCTCATCTGTCCAGGGGGAGGCACTAGATGCAACCTGCATTTCCAGCCCTCCCCGCATTTCCCCGGCAGCCCGCACTAGGGAACACTCGGTAAAGACACGTGGAGGGCTCCTAGGAAATCCCAGGCGCTGCAGACAGAAGACGGAACCTACCGACACTCAGAATTCCTGAACGCAGCCGAGTGGGTGGGGGAGGTTTGCGGATGCCATCCACGCAGCTGCCTGGTGTCACAGGTGTTCCCTGACAGGGAGAAGTCCGCTAAATACCTGATCTGTGCAGGGGTAGGAACTATATGCTACCTGCATTTCCAGCCCAACCCCCGCCTTTCCCCGGCAGCCCGCACTATGAAACACTCGGGGAAGACAAGCGGAGTGCTCCTAGGAGATCCCAGGCGCCGCAAACAGAGGACTGAACCTCCCCACAATGAGAATTCCAGAACGCGGCCAAGTGGGTGGGGGAGGTTTGGTGCCACCCTCCACGCAGCTGCCTGGTGTCACATGTGTACCCTGGCAGGAGGAAATCAGCTAATTACCTGATCTGTGCAGGGGGAGGCACTAGATGCTACCTGCATTTCCAGCAGGACCCCCGCATTTCCCTGGCAGCACGCACTACGAGACACTAGGGGAAGACACTCGGAGGGCTACTAGGGGATCCCAGGAGCTGCAGAGAGAGGACGGAACCTCGCCACACTCAGAATTCCAAAACGCCTCCGAGTTGCTTGGGGAGGTTTGGGGCCGCCATCGACGCAGCTGCCTGGTGTCACAGGTGTTCCCTGGCAGGGGGAAGTCCGCTAATTACCTGATCTGTCCAGGGGGAGGCACTAGATGCTACCAGCATTTCCAGCACAACCCCCAAATTTCCCCGGCAGTCAGCACTAGGAGACACTCTGTGAAGACAAGCGGAGGGCTCCTAGGAGATCCCAGGCTCTGCAGACAGAGGACGAAACCTCGCCAACCTCAGAATTCCGGAACTAGTCAGAGTGGGTGTGGGAGTTTTGGGGCCGAACTCCTCGCAGCTGCCTGGTTTCACAAGTGTTCGCTGGCAGGGGAAGTCCGCTAATTACCTGATCTGTCCAGTGGGAGGCACTAGAGGCTACCTGCATTTCCAGGCCAACCCCCGCCTTTCCCCGGTAGCCCGTACAAGGAGACACTCGGGGAAGACACGCGGATGGCTCCTAGGAGATCTCAGGCGTGCAGAAGAGGACGGAATCTCACCACACTCAGAAATCCAGGATGAGGCCGTGTGTGTTGGGGAGATTTGGGGCGGCCTTCCACGCAGCTGCCTGGTATCACAGGTGTTCCCTGGCAGGGGGAAGTCCGCTAATTATCTCATCTGTCCAGGTGGAGGCACTAGATGCTACCTGCGTTTCCAGCCCAACCCCCGCATTTCTCCAGCATTCCGCATAAGAGTCATTCGGGGAAGACACGCGGAGGGCTACTAGGAGATCCCAGGCGCTGCATACAGAGGACGGAACCTCGCCACACTCAGAATTTCGGAACGCGGCCCAGTTGGTTGGGGATGTTTGGAGCCACACTCCATGCAGCTGCCTGTTGTCACAGGTGTTCCCTGGCAGGTGGAATTCCGCTAATTACCTCATCTGTCCAGGGGGAGGCACTAGATGCAACCTGCATTTCCAGCCCTCCCCGCATTTCCCCGGCAGCCCGCACTAGGGAACACTCTGTAAAGACACGTGGAGGGCTCCTAGGAAATCCCAGGCGCTGCAGACAGAAGACGGAACCTCGCCACACTCAGAATTCCGGAACGCGGCCGAGTGGGTGGGGAAGGTTTGGAGCCACCCTCCACACAGCTCCCTGTTGTCACAGGTGATCCCTGGCAGGGGGAATTCCGCTAATTACCTCATCTATCCAGGGTGAGGCTCTAGATGCTACCTGCAATTCCAGCTCAAACCCCGCCTTTCCCCGGCAGTCCGCATTAGGAGACACTCGTGGAAAACACGCGGAGGGCTCCTAGGAGATCCCAGGCACTGCAGACAGACGACGGAACCTACCGACACTCAGAATTCCTGAACGCGGCCGAGTGGGTGGGGGAGGTTTGGGGACGCCCTCCACGCTGCTGCTTGGTTTCACAGGTGTTCCCTGGCAGGGAGAAGTCGGCTAAATACCTGATCTGTGCAGGGGGAGGAACTAGATGCTACCTGCATTTCCAGCCCAACCCCCGCCTTTCCCCGGCAGCCCGCACTATGAGACACTCGGGGAAGACAAGCGGAGTGCTCATAGGAGATCCCAGGCGCCGCAAACAGAGGACTGAACCTCCCCACAATGAGAATTATAAAACGCGGCCAAGTGGGTGGGGGAGGTTTGGGGCCGCACTCCACGAATCTTCCTGTTGTCACAGGTGTTCCCTGGCAGGAGGAAATCAGCTAATTACCTGATCTGTGCAGGGGGAGGCACTAGATGCTACCTGTATTTCCAGCAGGACCCCCGCATTTCCCTGGCTGCCCGCACTATGAGACACTAGGGGAAGACACTCGGAGGGCTCCTAGGAGATCTCAGGCGTGCAGAAGAGGACGGAATCTCACCACACTCAGAAATCCAGGATGAGGCCGAGTGTGTTGGGGAGATTTGGGGCCGCCCTCCACGCAGCTGCCTGGTATCACAGGTGTTCCCTGGCAGGGGGAAGTCCGCTAATTATATCATCTGTCCAGGGGGAGGCACTAAATGCTACCTGCGTTTCCAGCCCAACCCCCGCCTTTCCCCAGCATTCCGCATAAGAGTCACTCGGGGAAGACACGCGGAGGGCTACTAGGAGATCCCAGGCGCTGCAGAAAGAGGACGGAACCTCCCCACACTCAGAAATCCGGAACGCGGAAGAGTGGTTTGGAGAAATTTGGGCACCCCCTCCACGATGCTGCCTGGTGTCACAGGTGTTCCCTGGCAGGGGGAAGTCCGCTAATTACCTCATCTGTCCAGGGGGAGGCACTAGATGCTACCTGCATTTCCAGCACACCCCCGCATTTCCCCGACATCCCGCACCATGAGACAATCTTGGAAAACACGCAGAGGGCTCCTTGGGGATCCCAGGCACAGCAGACAGACGACGGAACCTCGCCACACTCAGAAATCCGGAACGCGGCCGAGTGGGTGTGGGAGGTTTGGGGCCGTCCTCCACGCTGCTGCTTGGTTTCACAGGTGATCCCTAGCAGGGGGAAGTCCGCTAATTACCTCATCTGTCCAGGGGGAGGCACTAGATGCTACCTGCCGTTCCAGCACAACCCCCACATTTCCCCGGAAGCCCGCACTAGGAGACACTCGGGGAAGACACGCGGAGGGCTCCTAGGAGATCCCAGGCGCTGCAGACAGAGGATGGAACCTCGCCACACTCAGAATCCGGAACGCGTCCGACAGTGTTGGGGAAGTTTGGGGCCGCACACCACGCAGCTCCCTGGTGTCACAGGTTTTCCCTGGCAGGGGGAAGTCCGCTAATTACCTCATCTGTCCAGGGGGAGTCACTAGAAGCTACCTGCGTTTCCAGCCCAACCCCCACATATTACCGGCAACCCGCACTAGGAGACACTCGAGGAAGACACGCGGAGGGCTCCTATCAGATCCCAGGCGCTGGAGAAGAGGACGGAATCTCACCACACTCAGAAATCCAGGAATGAGGCCGAGTGTGTTGGGGAGATTTGGGTCCGCCCTCCACGCAGCTGCCTGGTGTCACAGGTGTTCCCTGGCAGGGGGAAGTCCGCTAATTATCTCATCTGTCCAGGGGGAGGCACTAGATGCTACCTGCGTTTCCAGCCCAACTCCCGACATTCCCCGGCAGCCCGCATAATATTCACTCGGGGAAGACACGCGGAGGGCTCCTAGGTGATCCCAGGCGCTGCATACAGAGGACGGAACCTCGCCACACTCAGAATTTCGGAACGCGGCCCAGTTGGTGTGGGATGTTTGGAGCCACACTCCATGCAGCTGCCTGTTGTCACAGGTGTTCCCTGGCAGGTGGAATTCCGCTAATTACCTCATCTGTCCAGGGGGAGGCACTAGATGCAACCTGCATTTCCAGCCCTCCCCGCATTTCCCCGGCAGCCCGCACTAGGGAACACTCTGTAAAGACACGTGGAGGGCTCCTAGGAAATCCCAGGCGCTGCAGACAGAAGACGGAACCTCGCCACACTCAGTTTTCCGGAACTCGGCCGAGTGGGTGGGGAAGGTTTGGAGCCACCCTCCACGCAGCTGCCTGTTGTCACAGGTGATCCCTGGCAGGGGGAATTCCGCTAATTACCTCATGTGTCCAGGGGGAGGCTCTAGTTGCTACCGGCAATTCCAGCTCAAACCCCGCCTTTCCCCGGCAGTCCGAATTAGGAGACACTCGTGGAAAACTCGCGGAGGGCTCCTAGGAGATCCCAGGCACTGCAGACAGACGACGGAACCTACCGACACTCAGAATTCCTGAACGCGCCGAGTGGGTGGGGGAGGTTTGGGGATGCCAATCACGCAGCTGCCTGGTGTCACAGGTGTTCCCTGGCAGGGAGAAGTCCGCTAAATTCCTGATCTGTGCAGGGGGAGGTACTAGATGCTACCTGCATCTCCAGCCCAACCCCCGCATTTCCCCGGCAGCCCGCACTATGAGACACTCGGAGAAGACAAGCGGAGTGCTCCTAGGAGATCCCAGGCGCCGCAAACAGAGGACTGAACCTCCCCACAATGAGAATTCCAGAACGCGGTCAAGTGGGTGGGGGAGGTTTGTGGCCGCCATCCATGCAGCTGCATGGTGTCACAGCTGTACCCTGGCAGGAGGAAGTCCGGTAATTACCTGATCTGTGCAGGGGGAGGCACTAGATGCTACCTGCATTTCCAGCCCAACCCCCACCTTTCCCCGGGAGCCCGCACTAGGAGAAACTCGGGGAAGACACGCGGAGGGCTCCTGAGAGATCCCAGGCGCTGCAGACAGAGGACGGAACCTCGCCACACTCAGAATTCCGGAACGCGTGCGAGTGGGTTGGGGAGGTTTGGGGCCGCACTCCACGCAGCTTCCTGGTGTCACAGGTGTTCCCTGGCAGGAGGAAATCAGCTAATTAACTGATCTGTGCAGGGGGAGGCACTAGATGCTACCTGCATTTCCAGCAGGACCCCCGCATTTCCCTGGCAGCCCGCACAACGAGACACTAGGGGAAGACACTCGGAGGGCTACTAGGAGATCACAGGAGCTGCAGAGAGAGGACGGAACCTCGCCACACTCAGAATTCCAAAACGCCTAAGAGTGGGTTGGGGAGGTTTGGGGCCGCCATCCACGCAGCTGCTTGGTGTCACAGGATTTCCCTGGCTGGGGTAATTCCGCTAATTACCTGATCTGTGCAGGGGGAGGCACTAGATGCTACCTGCATTTCCACCCCAACCCCCGCCTTTCCCCGGCAGCCCCCACTAGGAAACACTCGGGGAAGACACGCGGAGGGCTCCTAGGAGATCCCAGGTGCTGCAGACAGAGGACGGAACCTCCCCACACTCAGAATTCCGGAACGCGGCCGAGTATTTTGGGGAGGTTTGGGGCCGCCATCGACGCAGCTGCCTGGTGTCACAGGTGTTCCCTGGCAGGGGGAATTCCGCTAATTACCTGATCTGTCCTGGGGGAGGCACTAGATGCTACCTGCATTTCCAGCCTAACCCCCGCCTTTCCCCGGCAGTCCCCACTAGGAAACACCCGGAGAAGACAAGCGGAGGGCTCCTAGGAGATCCCAGGCGCTGCAGACCGAGGACGGAACCTCGCCACACTCAGAATTCCGAAACGCGGCTGAGTGGGTGGGGGAGGTTTGGAGCCACCCTTCAGGCAGCTGCCTGGTGTCACAGGGGTTCCCTGGCAGGGGGAAGTCCGCTAATTACCTCATCTGTCCAGGGGGAGGCACTAGATTCTTCCTGCATTTCCAGCCCACCCCCGCCATTTCCCGGCATCCCGCACTAGGAAACACTCGTGGAAAACACGCGGAAGGCTCCTAGGAGATCCCAGGCTTGCAGACAGACGACGGAACCTACCGACACTCAGAATTCCTGAACGCGGCCGAGGGGTTGGGGGAGATTTGGGACCGCCCTCCACAGCTGCAGCCTGAATTCACAGGTGTTCCCTAGCAGGGGGAAGTCCGCTAATTACCCATCAGTCCAGGGGGAGGCACTAGATGCTACCTGCTTTTCCAGCACAACCCTCGCCTTTCCCATGGAGTCAGCACCAGGAGACACTCGGGGAAGACACGTGGAGGGCTCATAGGAGATCCCAGGCGCTGCAGAGAATAGGAAGGAAACTCGCCACACTCAGAATTCCAGGAACACGGCCGAGTGGGTTGTGGAGTTTTGGGGCCGCTCCACGCAGCTGCCTGGTGTCACAGGTGTTCCCTGGCAGGGGGAAGTCGCTAATTACCTCATCTGTCCAGGGGGAGGCACTAGATGCTACCTGCATTTCCAGCACTACCCCCGCATTTCCCGGCAGCCCGCACTAGGAGACACTCGGGGAAGACACGCAGAAGGCTCCTAAGAGATCCCAGGCGCTGCAGACAGAGGACGGAACCTCGCCACACTCAGAAATCCGGAACGCGGCCGAATGTGTTGGGGAATTTTGGGGCCGCACTCCACGCAGCTGCCTGGTGTCACAGGTTTTCCCAGGCAGGGGGAATTCCGCTAATTATCTCATCTGTCCAGGGGGAGGCACTAGATGCTACCTGCGTTTCCAGCCCAACCCCAGACTTTCCCCGGCAGCCCGCATAAGAGTCACTCGGGGAAGACACGCAGAGGGCTCTTAGGAGATCCCAGGTGCTGCATACAGAGGACGGAACCTCGCCAACCTCAGAATTCCGGAACTACTCAGAGTGGGTGGGGGAGGTTTGGGGCCGACCTCCTCGCAGCTGCCTGATTTCGCAGGTGTTCGCTGACAGGGGAAGTCCGCTAATTACCTGATCTGTCCAGTGGAGGCACTAGAGGCTACCTGCTTTTCCAAGCCAACCCCCGCCTTTCCCTGGCAGCCCGTACAAGGAGACACTCGGGGAAGACACGCGGAGGGCTCCTAGGAGATCCCAGGTGTGCAGAAGAGGACGGAATCTCACCACACTCAGAAATCCAGGATGAGGCCGAGTGTGTTGGGGAGATTTGGGGCCGCCCTCCAAGCAGCTGCCTGGTATCACAGGTGTTCCCTGGCAGGGGGAATCCGCTAATTATCTCATCTGTCCAGGGAGCGGCACTTGATGCTACCTGCGTTTCCAGCCCAACCCCCGCCGTTCCCCGGCAGCTCGCACTAGGAGACAATCGGGGAAGACAAGCGGAGTGCTCCTAGGAGATCCCAGGCGCCGCAAACAGAGGACTGAACCTCCCCATAATGAGAATTCCAGAAAGCGGCCAGTGGGTGACTGAGGTTTGGGCCGCCCTACATGCAGGTGCATGCAGTCACAGGTGTTCCCTGGCAGGAGGAATTCAGCTAATTACCTGATCTGTGCAGGGGGAGGCACTAGATGCTACCTGCATTTCCAGCACAAACCCCGCATTTCCCTGGCAGCCCGCACTACGAGACACTAGGGGAAGACACTCGCAGGGCTACAAGGAGATCCCAGGAGCTGCAGAGAGAGGACGGAACCTCGCCACACTCATAATTCCAAAACGCCTCCGAGTTTGTTACGGAGGTTTGGGGCCGCCCTCCACGCAGCTGCCTGTTGTCACAGGTGTTCCCTGGGAGGAAGAAGTCCGCTAATTACCTGATCTGTGCAGGGGGAGGTACTAGATGCTACCTGCATTTCCAGCTCAACCCCCGCCTTTCGCCGGCAGCCCGCACTAGGAGACACTCTTGGAAATCACGCGAAAGGCTCCTAGGAGATCCCAGGCACTGCAGACAGACGACGGAAACCTACCGACACTCAGAATTCCCTGAACGCGGCCCAAGGGTTGGGGGAGTTTTGGGGCCGCCCTCCACAGCTACAGCCTGGATTCACAGGTGTTCCCTAGCAGGGGGAAGTCCGCTAATTACCTCATGTGTCCAGGGGGAGGCACTAGATGCAACCTGCATTTCCAGCCCACCCCCGCCATTTCCCGGCAGCCCGCACTAGGAGACACTCGTGGAAAACACGCGGAAGGCTCCTATGAGATCCCAGGCTTGCAGACAGACGACGGAACCTACAGACACTCAGAATTCCTGAACGCGGCCGAGGGGTTGGGGGAGATTTGGGGCCGCCCTCCACGCTGCAGCCTGAATTCACAGGTGTTCCCTAGCAGGGGGTAGTCCGCTAATTACCTCATCTGTCCAGGGGGAGGCACTAGATGCTACCTGTTTTTCCAGCACAACCCTCGCCTTTCCCATGGAGACAGCACCAGGAGACACTCGGGGAAGACACGTGGAGGGCTCATAGGAGATCCCAGGCGCTGCAGAATAGGAAGGAAACTCGCCACACTCAGAATTCAGGACACGGCCGAGTGGGTTGTGGAGTTTTGGGGCCGCTCTCCACGCAGCTGCCTGGTGTCACAGGTGTTCCCTGGCAGGGGGAACTCCGCTAATTACCTCATCTTTCCAGGGGGAGGCATTAGATGCTACCTGCATTTCCAGCACAAACCCCCGCATTTCCCCGGCAGCCCGCACTAGGAGACACTCGGGGAAGACACGCAGAAGGCTCCTAAGAGATCCCAGGCGCTGCAGACAGAGGACGGAACCTCGCCACTCCTCAGAAATCCGGAACGCGGCCGACGTGTGTTTGGGAAGTTTGGGGCCGCACTCCACGCAGCTGCCTGGTGTCACAGGTTTTCCCAGGCAGGGGGAATTCCGCTAATTACTCTCATCTGTCCAGGGGAGAGGCACTAGATGCTACCTGCGTTTCCAGCCCAACCCCAGACTTCCCCGGCAGCCCGCATAAGAGTCACTCGGGGAAGACACGCAGATGGCTCCTAGGAGATCCCAGGCGCTGCATACAGAGGACGGAACCTCGCCAACCTCAGAATTCCGGAATTACTCAGAGTGGGTGGGGGAGGTTTGGGGCCGACCTCCTCGCAGCTGCCTGGTTTCACAGGTGTTCGCTGACTGGGGAAGTCCGCTAATTACCTGATCTGTGCAGTGGGAGGCACCTAGAGGCTACCTGCTTTCCAAGGCCAACCCCCGCCTTTCCCTGGCAGCCCGTAAAAGGAGACACTCGGGGAAGACACGTGGAGGGCTCCTAGGAGATCCCAGGCGTGCAGAAGAGGACGGAATCTCACCACACTCAGAAATCCAGAGGATGAGGCCGAGTGTGTTGGGGAGATTTGGGGCCGCCCTCCACGCAGCTGCCTGGTATCACAGGTGTTCCCTGGCAGGGGGAAGTCCGCTAATTATCTCATCTGTCCAGAGAGAGGCACTTGATGCTACCTGCGTTTCCAGACCAACCCCGCCGTTTCACGGAAGTTCGCACTAGGAGACAATCGGGAAAGACAAGCGGAGTGCTCCTAGGAGATCCCAGGGGCCGCAAACAGAGGACTGAACATCCCCACAATGAGAAATCCAGAAAGCCGCCAGTGGGTGAGGGAGGTTGGGGCCGCCCTACATGCAGGTGCATGGTGTCACAGGTGTTCCCTGGCAGGAGGAAGTCCGCTAAATACCTGATCTGTGCAGGGGGAGGCACTAGATGCTACCTGCATTTCCAGCACAACCCCCGCATTTCCCTGGCAGCCCGCACTACGAGACACTAGGGGAAGACACTCGGAGGGCTACTAGGAGATCCCAGGAGCTGCAGAGAGAGGACGGAACCTCGCCACACTCATAATTCCAAAACGCCTCCGAGTGGTTTGGGGACGTTTGGGGCCACCCTCCACGCAGCTGCCTGGTGTCACAGGTGTTCCCTGGCAGGGGGAAGTCCGCTAATTTTCTGATCTGTGCAGGGGGTGTCACTAGATGCTACCTGCATTTCCAGGCCAAACCCCGCCTTCCCCAGGGACCCCGCAATAGGTGACACTCGGGGAAGACACGCGGAGGGCTCCTA
The DNA here is from genome assembly GCF_009834535.1 of Camelus ferus. Taxonomy (NCBI): domain Eukaryota; kingdom Metazoa; phylum Chordata; class Mammalia; order Artiodactyla; family Camelidae; genus Camelus; species Camelus ferus. Next base: position 2,424,650 of record NC_045699.1, read on the forward strand.
GGAGATCCCAGGCGCTGGAGACAGAGGACGGAACCTCGCCACACTCAGAATTCCGGAACGCGGCCGAGTTGTTTGGGGGTTTTCGGCCGCCCTCCACGCAGCTGCCTGGTGTCACAGGTGTTCATAATGAGGAAGAAGTCCGCTAAATACCTGATCTGTGCAGGGGGAGGCACTAGATGCTACCTGCATTTCCAGCCCAACCCCCACCATTCCCCAGCAGCCCGCACTAGGAGTCACTCGGGGAAGACACGCGGAGGTCTCCTAGGAGATCCCAGGCGCTGCAGACAGAGGACGGAAACTCACCACACTCAGAATTCCGGAACGCGGCCGAGTGGTTGGGGGAGGATTGGGGCCGCCTTCCTCGCAGCTGCCTGGTGTCACAGGTGTTCCATGGCAGGGGGAAGTCCGCTAATTACTCATCTGTACAGGGGGAGCCTCTAGATGCTACCTGTGTTTCCAGCACAAACCCCGCGTTTCCCCGTCAGCCCACACTAGGATACACTCGGGGAAGACACGCGGAGGGCTCCTTGGGGATCCCAGGCGCTGCAGACAGAGGACTGAATATCCCCACACTCAGAATTCCAGATGCATCCGAGTGGGTTTGGGAGGTTTGGGGCCGCCTCCACGCAGCTGCTGGTGTCACAGGTGTTCCATGGCAGGGGGAAGTCCGCTAATTACCTGATATGTGCAGGGGGAGGCACTAGATGCTACGTGTATTTCCAGCCCCACCACCGCATTTCCCCGGCAGCCCGCACTAGGAGACACTCGGGGAAGACACGCGGAGGGCTCCTAGGAGATCCCAGGCGCTGCAGACAAGGGACGGAAGCTCGCCACACTCAGAATTCCGGAACGCGGCCGAGTGGGTTGGGGAGGTTTGGTGCCGCCCAAGACGCAGCTGCATGTTGTCACAGGTGTTCCCTGGCAGGGGGAAGTCCGCTAATTACCTGATCTGTGCAGGGGGAGGCACTAGATGCTAGTGTATTTCCAGCCCAACCTCCGCTTTTCTCCGGCAGCCCGCACTTGGAGACACTCAGGGAGTCAAGGGAGTGCTCCTAGGTGATTCCAATCGCCGCAAACTGAGGACTGAACCTCCCAACAATGAGAATTCCAGAAAGCGGCCAGTGGTTGAGGGAGGTTTGGGGCCGACCTCCAAGCAGATTCCTGATTTCACCGGTGTTCCCTGGCAGGGGGAAATCCGCTAATTACCTGATCTGTCCAGGGGAGGCACTAGATGCTAACGTGCATTTCCAGCCCTACCCTGCCTTTCCCCAGCAGCCCGCAATATGAAACCCTCAGGGAAGAAAAGCGGAGGAGTACTCCAAGGAGATCCCAGGCTCCACAAACAGAGGACTGAACCTCCCCACAATGAGAATTCCAGGCGCGGCCAAGTTGGTGTTGGAGGTTTGGGGCCGCCCTCAATGCAGTGCATGGTGTCACAGTTGTCCTGGTAGGATGAAGTCCGATCATTACCTGATCTGTTCAGTGGGAGGCACTAGATTCTAACTGCATTTCCAGACCTAACCCCGCCGTTCCCCGGCAGCCCGTACTAGGAGACACTCGGGGAAGACACGCGGATTTCTCTAAAGAGACCCCGGCCCTGCAGACAGAGGATGGAACTTCGCCACACTCAGAATTCCGGAACGCGGCCGAGTGGGTTGGGGAGGTTTGGGGCCGCTCTCCACGCAGATTCTGCTGTCACAGGTATTCCCTGCAGGAGGAAGTCCGCTAATTACCTGATGTGTGCATGGCGAGAGGCACTAGATGCTTCCTGCATTTCCAGCCCAAGCCCCGCATTTCCCCGGCAGCACGCAACTAGAAGACATCGGGGAAGACACGCGGAGGGCTCTAAGGAGACCCCGGCCCTGCAGACAGAGGATGGAACTTCGCCACACTCAGAATTCCGGAACGCGGCCGAGTGGGTTGGGAGGTTTGGGGCCGCTCCCCATGCAGCTGCATGGTGTCAAGCTGTTCCCTGGCAGGAGGAATTCCGGTAATTACCTGATCAGTGGCAGGGGGAGGCACTAGATGCTACCTGCATTTCCAGCCCACCCGCCTTTCCCTGGCAGTCCGCACTAGGAGACACTCGGGGAAGACACCGGAGGGCTCTAAGGAGACCCGGCCCTGCAGACAGAGGATGGAACTTCGCCACACTCAGAATTCCGGAACGCGGCCGAGTGGGTTGGGGAGGTTTGGGGCCGCTCCCATGCAGCTGCATTGGTGTCACAGCTGTTCCCTGGCAGGAGGAATTCCGGTAATTACCTGATCTGTGCGGGGGAGGCAACTAGATGCTACCTGCCATTTCCAGCCAACCCCCGCCTTTCCCTGGCAGTCGCACTAGGAGACACTCGGGGAAGGGAGACAACGCGGAGGGCTCTAAGGAGACCA
>NC_045699.1:2427134-2466291 GCF_009834535.1 Camelus ferus
GTTTCTCAGTCTGTTTCCTAGTGCCGGTTTGAAGTTCCTGCACTTTTCTCTGTAAAACCGAGTTGGAGCTAGTCCGTACCCATAAAAATGTATGGAGTGAAATTTGTTAAGGAAAAAAAACTTTGTGTTCCCAACAAGCTATGTGAAGGAAGGCTTTCACACACAATTATCTCTCAGAACTGAGCATGTGGAGAGATTTTCGTTCATCTAGCACAAAGGGAACGGGTTGCAGGTGAAACTTTTACTCTGGTTTCTCAGTCTGTTTCCTACTGCCGGTTTGAAGTTCCTGCAGTTTTCACTGTAAAACAGATTTGGAGCTAGTACCCCCCCATATATATGTATGGAGTGGAGTTTGCAACTGAAAAGAAACTTTGTGTTCCCAACAAGCTAGGTGAATTACGGCTTTCACACACACATATCTCTCCGATCTCAGCATGTGGAGAGACGTTCGTTCATCTAGCACAAAGGGAACGAATTGCAGGAGAAACTTTTCTCTGGATTCTCAGTCTGTTTCCTAGTGCCGGTTAGAAGTTCCTGCAGTTTTCCCTTTAAAACCGAGTTGGAGCTAGTACCTCCCCATATATATGTATGGAGTGGGGTTTGCAACCTAAAAGAAACTTTGTGTTCCAAACAAGTTAGGTGAAGTTCGTCTTTCACACATAATTTTCTCTCAGAAATGAGCAGGTGGAGAGACGTTCGTTCATCTAGCAGAAAGGGAACGGGTTGCAGGGGAAACTTATCTCTCTGGTTTCTCACTCTGTTTCCTCGTGCCGGTTTGAAGTTCCTGCAGTTTTCACTGTAAAACCGAGTTGGAGCTAGCCCATACCCATAGATATGTATGGAGTGGAGTTTGCAACTGAAAAGAAACTCTGTGTTCCCAACAAGCTAGGTGAAGGACGGCTTTCACACACACTGATCTCTCAGAATTCAGCATGTGGAGAGACGTTCGTTTATCTAGCAGAAAGGGAACGGGTTGCATTAGAAACTTTTACTCTGGTTTCTCAGCCTGTTTCCTAGTGCCGGTATGAAATTTCTGCAGTTTTCACTGTAAATCCGAGTTGGAGATAGTACCTTCCCGTATATAAATATGGAGAGGTGTTTGCACCTGAAAAGAAACTTTGTGTTCGAAATAAGCTAGGTGAATTTCGGCTTTCACACACACTTATCTCTCAGAATTGAGCATGTGGAGAGACGTTCGTTCATCTAGCAAAAAGGAACGGTTTGCTGTAGAAACTTTTCTCTGGTTTCTCACACTGTTTCCTCGTGCCGGTTTGAAGTTCCTGCAGTTTTCACTGTAAAACCGAGTTGGAGCTAGCCCATACCCATAGATATGTATGGAGTGGAGTTTGCAACTGAAAAGAAACTCTGTGTTCCCAAAGCTAGGTGAAGGACGGCTTTCACACACACTGATCTCTCAGAACTGAGCATGTGGAGAGATGTTCGTTCATCTAGCACAAACGGAACGGGTTGCTGGTGAAACTTTTACTCTGGTTCTCAGTCTTTTTCCTAGTGCCGGTTGAAGTTCCTGCAGTTTTCATTTAAAACCGAGTTGGAACTAGTACCTGAAAGGCGCAGGGAACCAACCAATTTATGCTGCCTTATATATATGGAGTGGAGTTGGCAACTGGAAAGAAACATTGTGTTCCCAACAAGCTACCTGAAGGACGGCTTGCACACACTTATCACTCACAACTGAGCATGTGGAGAGATGTTCTTTCATCTAGCACAAAGGGAACGGGTTTGCAGGAGAAATTTTACTCTGGTTTCTCAGTCTGATTCCTAGTGCCGGTTTGAAGTTCCTGCAGTTTTCAGTGTAAAAACCGATTTGGAGCTGGTACCACCTCATATATATGTATGGATGGAGTTTGCAACTGAAAAGAACTTTGTGTTCCCAACAAGCTAGGTGAAGAATGGCTTTCACACAAATATATCTCTCAGAATTGAGCATGTTGAGAGACGTTCGTTCATCTATCCCAATTGGAACGTGTTGCAGGAGAAACTATTACTCTGGTTTCTCAGTCTGTTTTCAAGTGCCGGTTTGAAGTTCCTGCAAATTTCACTGTAAAACCGAGTTGGAGCTATTCCATAACCACAGATAGTTATGGATTGGAGTTTCCAACTGAAAACAATTTTTGTGTTCCCAACAAGCTAGGTGAAGGACGGCATTCACACACACGTATCTCAGAACTGAGCATGAGAGAGACGTTCGTTCATCTAGCAGAAAGGGAACGGTTTGCAGGAGAAATTTTTACGCTGGTTTCTCAGCCAGTTTCTTAGTGCCAGTTTGAACTTCCTGCAGTTTTTTCACTTTAACACCGAGTTGGAGCTAGACAATACCCATAGATATGTATGGAGTGGAGTTTGCAAATGAAAAGAAACTTTGTGTTCCCAACAAGCTAGTTGAAGGACGGCTTTCACACACACTTATGTCTCAGAACTTAGCATGTTGGAGAGACGTCGTTCACTAGCACAAAGGGAACGGGTTGCAGGGGAAACTTTTACTCTGGTTTCTCAGTCTGTTTCCTAGTGCCGGTTTGAAGTTCCTGCACTTTTCTTGTAAAACCGAGTTGGAGCTAGTCCGTACCCATAAAAATGTATGGAGTGGAAATTTGTTAGGAAAAAAAAACTTTGTGTTCCCAACAAGCTATGTGAAGGAAGGCTTTCACACACAATTATCTCTCAGAACTGAGGCATGTGGAGAGATTTTCGTTCATCTAGCACAAAGGGAACGGGTTTGCAGGTGAAAACTTTTACTCTGGTTTCTCAGTCTGTTTCCTACTGCCGGTTTGAAGTTCCTGCAGTTTTCACTGTAAAACAGATTTGGAGCTAGTACCACCCCCATATATATGTATGGAGTGGAGTTTGCAAACTGAAAAGAAACTTTGTGTTCCCAACAAGCTAGGTGAATTACGGCTTTCACACACACATATCTCTCCGATCTTCAGCATGTGGGAGAGACGTTCGTTCATCTAGCACAAAGGGAACGAATTGCAGGAGAAACTGTTTCTCTGGATTCGCAGTCTGTTTCCTAGTGCCGGTTAGAAGTTCCTGCCAGGTTTTCCCTTTAAAAACCGAGTTGGAGCTAGTACCTCCCCATATATGTATGGAGTGGGGTTTGCAACTAAAAAGAAACTTTGTGTTCCAACAAGTTAGGTGAAGTTTCGTCTTTTCACCACATAATTTCGTCTCAGAAATGAGCAGGTGGAGAGACGTTCGTTCATCTAGCAGAAAGGGAACGGGTTTTGCAGGGGAAACTTATCCTTGGTTTCTCACTCTGTTTCTCCTCGTGCCGGTTTGAAGTTCCTGCAGTTTTCACTGTAAAAACCGAGTTGGAGCTAGCCCATACCCAAGGTATGTATGGAGTGGAGTTTGCAACTGAAAAGAAAACTCTGTGTTCCCAACAAGCTAGGTGAAGGACGGCTTTCACACACACTGATCTCTCAGAATTCAGCATGTGGAGAGACGTTCGTTTATCTAGCAGAAAGGGAACGGGTTGCATTAGAAACTTTTACTCTGGTTTCTCAGCCTGTTTCCTAGTGCCGGTATGAAATTTCTGCAGTTTTCACTGTAATCCGAGTTGGAGATAGTACCTTCCCGTATATAAATATGGAGAGGTGTTTGCACCTGAAAAGAAACTTTGTGTTCGAAATAAGCTAGGTGAATTTCGGCTTTCACACACACTTATCTCTCAGAATTGAGCATGTGGAGAGACGTTCGTTCATCTAGCAAAAAGGAACGGTTTGCTGTAGAAACTTTCTCTGGTTTCTCACACTGTTTCCTCGTGCCGGTTTGAAGTTCCTGCAGTTTTCACTGTAAAACCGAGTTGGAGCTAGCCCATACCCATAGATATGTAGTGGAGTTTGCAACTGAAAAGAAACTCTGTGTTCCCTACAAGCTAGTTGAAGGACGGCTTTCACACACAACTGAACTCTCAGAACTGAGCATGTGGAGAGATGTTCGTTCATCTAGCACAAACGGAACGGGTTGCTGGTGAAACTTTTACTCTGGTTTCACAGTCTGTTTCCTACTTGCCTGGTTGAAGTTCCTGCAGTTTTCAGTGTAATACCGAGTTCGAGCTAGTACCTCCCCCATATATATGTAAGGGAGTGGGAGTTTGCAACTGAAAAGAAAATTTGGGTCCCAACAAGCTAGGTGAATTACGGCTTTCACACACACATATCTCTCCGATCTGAGCAAGTGGAGAGACGTTCGTTCATCTAGCAAAACGGGAACGGTTTGCAGGAGCAACTTTTACTCTGGTTTTCTCAGTTTGTTTCCTAGTGCCGTTTAGAATTTCCTGCAGTTTTCACTGTAACACCGAGTTGGAGCTTGCGCATATCCATAGGTATATATGGAGTGGAGTTTGCAACTGAAAAGAAACTTTGTGTTCCCAACAAGCTAGGTGAAAGTACGGCTTTCACACACATTTATCTCTCCGAACTGAGCATGTGGAGGGACTTTCGTTCATCTAGCACAAAGGGAACGGGTTGCAGGAGAAATTTACTCTGGTCATCTCAGTCTGTTTCCTAGTGCTGGTTTGAAGTTCCTGCAGTTTCCACTGTAAAACAGAGTTTGAAATAGTCCCTACCCATAGATATGTATGGAGTGGAGTTTGTTATGAAAAGAAACTTGTGTTCCCAACAAGCTACCTGAAGGGAGGCATTCACACACACTTATCTCTCAGAATTCAGCATGTGGAGAGACGTTCGTTTATCTAGCAGAAAGGGAACGGGTTGCATTAGAAACTTTTACTCTGGTTTCTCAGTCTGTTTCCGAGTGCCGGTTTAAATTTCCTACAGTTTTCACTGTATAACCGCGTTGGAGCTAGAACATAGCCATATATATGTATGGATTTGTGTTTGCAACTGAAAAGAACTTTGTGTTCCCAACAAGCTAGGTGAAGGACGGCTTTCACACACACATATCTCTCAGAACTGAGCATGTGGAGAGACGTTCGTTCATCTAGCACAAATGGAACGGGTTGGCAGGAGAAACTTTTTCTCTGGTTTCTCAGTCTGATTCCTAGGCTGCCAGATTGAAGTTCCATGCCAGTTTCCGTGTAAAACCGAGTTGGAAGCTCGTTAGACCTCCCCACTATATATGTATGGAGTGGAGTTTGCACCTGAAAGAAACTTTGCTGTTCCCAATAAGCTAGGTGAATTTCGGCTTTCCACACACACTTAATCTCTTAAGAACTGAGCATGTGGAGAGACAGTTCGTCATCTTGCACAAAGGGAACGGGTTGCAGGAGAAAACCTTTACTCTGGATTCTCAGCCTGTTTTCCTAGTGCTTGTTTGAAGTTTCTGAAGTTTCACTGTAAAACCGCGTTGGAGCTAGACCATACCCATATATATGTATGGATTTGTGTTTGCAACTGAAAAGAATCTTTGTGTTCCAAAAAGCTAGGTGAAGGACGGCTTTCACACCACATATCTCTCAGAACTGAGCATGAGGAGAGACGATCGTTCATCTAGCACAAATGGAACGGTGGCAGGGGAAACTTTTACTCTGGTTTCTCAGTCTGATTCCTAGTACCGGATTGAAGTTCCTGCAGTTTTTCCCTGTAAAACCGAGTTGGAGCTAGTACCCTCCCAATATATATGTATGGAGTGGTGTTTGCAACTGAAAAGAAACTTTGTGTTCCCAACAAGCTAGGTGAAGGACGGAATTCACACACACTTACCCTTCAGAAATGAGCATGTGGAGAGACGTTCGTTCATCTAGAAGAAAGGGAACGGGTTGCAGTAGAAACTTTTACTAAGGTTTCTCAGTCTGTTTCCTAGTGCCTGTTTGAAGTTCCTGCAGTTTTCACTGTAAAACCGAGTTGGAGCTAGCCCATACCCATAGAAATTTAGGGAGTGGTGTTTGCAACTGAAAAAAACCTTGTATTCCCAACAAGCTAGTTGAAGGACGGCTTTCACACACAATTATCTCTCAGAACTGAGCATGTGGAGTGACGTTCGTTCATCTAGCACAAAGGGAACGGGTTGCAGGAGAAACTTTTATTCTGGTTTCTAAGTCTGTTTCCTAGTGCCTGTTTGAATTTCCTGCAGATTTCACTAGGAAACGAGTTGGAGCTAGTACCTACCCATAGATATCTATGGAGTGGAGTTTGTTAATGAAAAGAAACTTGGTGTTCCCAACAAGCTAGGTGAAGGACGTCTTTCACACACACATATCTCAGAACTGAGGAGGTGGAGAGATGTTCGTTCGTATAGCACATAGTGAACTGGTTGCAAGAGAAACTTTTTCTCTGGTTTCTCAGTCTGTTTAATAGTGCCTGTTTGAAGTTCCTGCAGATTTCACTGTAAATCCGAGTTGGATCTATCCCATACCCATAGATATGTATGGAGTGGATTTTGCTACTGAAAAGAAACTTTGTGTTCCCAACAAGCTAGGTGAAGGTCGGCTTTCACACACACATATGACTCAGAACTGAGCATGAAGAGAGACGTTCGTTCATATAGAAAAGTTGGAACGGTTTGCAGCAGAAAATTTTACTCTGGTTTCTCAGTCTGTTTCCTTGTGCCGGTTTGAACTTCCTGCAGTTTTTACTGTAAAACTGATTTGGAGCTTGTACCCTCCCCATATAAATGTATGGAATGGAGTTTGCAACTGAAAAGAATATTTGTGTTCCCAACAAGCTAGGTGAAGGACGGCTTTCACACACACTTTTCTCAGAACTGAGGATGTGGAGAGACGTTCTTTCATATAGCACAAAGTGAACTGGTTGCAAGAGAAACTTTTTCTCTGGTTTCTCAGCCTGTTTCCTAGTGCCGGTATGAAATTTCTGCAGTTTTCACTGTAAATCCGAGTTGGAGATAGTACCTTCCCCTATATAAATATGGAGAGGAGTTTGCACCTGAAAAGAAACTTTGTGTTCAAAATAAGCTAGGTGAATTTCGGCTTTCACACACACTTATCTCTCAGAATTGAGCATGTGGAGAGACGTTCGTTCATCTAGCAAAAAGGGAAAGGTTTGCTGTAGAAACTTTTCTCTGGTTTCTCACACTGTTTCCTCGTGCCGGTTTGAAGTTCCTGCAGTTTTCACTGTAAAACCGAGTTGGAGCTAGCCCATACCCATAGATATGTATGGAGTGGAGTTAGCAACTGAAAAGAAACTCTGTGTTCCCAACAAGCTAGGTGAAGGACGGCTTTCACACACACTGAACTCTCAGAACTGAGCATGTGGAGAGATGTTCGTTCATCTTGCACAAACGGAACGAGTTGCTGGTGAAACTTTTACTCTGGTTTCACAGTCTGTTTCCTACTCCCTGGTTGAAGTTCCTGCAGTTTTCAGTGTAATACCGAGTTCGAGCTAGTACCCTCCCCATATATATGTAAGGAGTGGAGTTTGCAACTGAAAAGAAAATTTGGGTTCCCAACAAGCTAGGTGAATTACGGCTTTCACACACACATATCTCTCCGATCTCAGCATGTGGAGAGACGTTCGTTCATCTAGCAAAAATGGAACGGTTTGCAGGAGAAACTTTTACTCTGGTTTCTCAGTTTGTTTCCTAGTGCCGGTTTGAAGTTCCTGCACTTTTCTCTGTAAAACCGAGTTGGAGCTAGTCCGTACCCATAAAAATGTATGGAGTGAAATTTGTTAAGGAAAAAAAAACTTTGTGTTTCCAACAAGCTATGTGAAGGAAGGCTTTCACACACAATTATCTCTCAGAACTGAGCATGTGGAGAGATTTTCGTTCATCTAGCACAAAGGGAACGGGTTGCATGTGAAACTTTTACTCTGGTTTCTCAGTCTGTTTCCTACTGCCGGTTTGAAGTTCCTGCAGTTTTCACTGTAAAACAGATTTGGAGCTAGTACCCCCCCATATATATGTATGGAGTGGAGTTTGCAACTGAAAAGAAACTTTGTGTTCCCAACAAGCTAGGTGAATTACGGCTTTCACACACACATATCTCTCCGATCTCAGCATGTGGAGAGACGTTCGTTCATCTAGCACAAAGGGAACGAATAGCAGGAGAAACTTTTTCTCTGGATTCTCAGTCTGTTTCCTAGTGCCGGTTAGAAGTTCCTGCAGTTTTCCCTTTAAAAACCGAGTTGGAGCTAGTACCTCCCCATATATATGTATGGAGTGGGGTTTGCAACCTAAAAGAAACTTTGTGTTCCAAACAAGTTAGGTGAAGTTCGTCTTTCACACATAATTTTCTCTCAGAAATGAGCAGGTGGAGAGACGTTCGTTCATCTAGCAGAAAGGGAACGGGTTGCAGGGGAAACTTATCTCTGGTTTCTCACTCTGTTTCCTCGTGCCGGTTTGAAGTTCCTGCAGTTTTCACTGTAAAACCGAGTTGGAGCTACCCCATACCCATAGATATGTATGGAGTGGAGTTTGCAACTGAAAAGAAACTCTGTGTTCCCAACAAGCTAGGTGAAGGAAGGCTTTCAGACACACTGATCTCTCAGAATTCAGCATGTGGAGAGACGTTCGTTTATCTAGCAGAAAGGGAACGGGTTGCATTAGAAACTTTTACTCTGGTTTCTCAGCCTGTTTCCTAGTGCCGGTATGAAATTTCTGCAGTTTTCACTGTAAATCCGAGTTGGAGATAGTACCTTCCCGTATATAAATATGGAGAGTTGTTTGCACCTGAAAAGAAACTTTGTGTTCGAAATAAGCTAGGTGAATTTCGGCTTTCACACACACTTATCTCTCAGAATTGAGCATGTGGAGAGACGTTCGTTCATCTAGCAAAAAGGGAACGGTTTGCTGTAGAAAACTTTTCTCTGGTTTCTCACACTGTTTCCCTCGTGCCGGTTTGAAGTTCCTGCAGTTTTCACTGTAAAACCGAGTTGGAACTAGCCCATACCCATAGATATGTATGGAGTGGAGTTTGCAACTGAAAAGAAACTCTGTGTTCCCAACAAGCTAGGTGAAGGACGGCTTTCACACACACTGATCTCTCAGAACTGAGCATGTGGAGAGATGTTCGTTCATCTAGCACAAACGGAACGGGTTGCTGGTGAAACTTTTACTCTGGTTTCACAGTCTGTTTCCTACTGCCTGGTTGAAGTTCCTGCAGTTTTCAGTGTAATACCGAGTTCGAGCTAGTACCTCCCCATATATATGTAAGGAGTGGAGTTTGCAACTGAAAAGAAAATTTGGGTTCCCAACAAGCTAGGTGAATTACGGCTTTCACACACACATATCTCTCCGATCTGAGCAAGTGGAGAGACGTTCGTTCATCTAGCAAAACGGGAACGGTTTGCAGGAGAAACTTTTACTCTGGTTTCTCAGTTTGTTTCCTAGTGCCGGTTAGAATTTCCTGCAGTTTTCACTGTAACACCGAGTTGGAGCTTGCGCATATCCATAGGTATATATGGAGTGGAGTTTGCAACTGAAAAGAAACTTTGTGTTCCCAACAAGCTAGGTGAAGTACGGCTTTCACACACATTTATCTCTCCGAACTGAGCATGTGGAGGGACTTTCGTTCATCTAGCACAAAGGGAACGGGTTGCAGGAGAAATTTTACTCTGGTATCTCAGTCTGTTTCCTAGTGCTGGTTTGAAGTTCCTGCAGTTTCCACTGTAAAACAGAGTTTGAAATCGTCCCTACCCATAGATATGTATGGAGTGGAGTTTGTTTATGAAAAGAAACTTTGTGTTCCCAACAAGCTACCTGAAGGGAGGCATTCACACACACTTATCTCTCAGAATTCAGCATGTGGAGAGACGTTCGTTTATCTAGCAGAAAGGGAACGGGTTGCATTAGAAACTTTTACTCTGGTTTCTCAGTCTGTTTCCGAGTGCCGGTTTAAATTTCCTACAGTTTTCACTGTATAACCGCGTTGGAGCTAGAACATAGCCATATATATGTATGGATTTGTGTTTGCAACTGAAAAGAAACTTTGTGTTCCCAACAAGCTAGGTGAAGGACGGCTTTCACACACACATATCTCTCAGAACTGAGCATGTGGAGAGACGTTCGTTCATCTAGCACAAATGGAACGGTTGGCAGGAGAAACTTTTTCTCTGGTTTCTCAGTCTGATTCCTAGTGCCAGATTGAAGTTCCTGCAGTTTTCCGTGTAAAACCGAGTTGGAGCTAGTACCTCCCCATATATATGTATGGAGTGGAGTTTGCACCTGAAAAGAAACTTTGTGTTCCCAATAAGCTAGGTGAATTTCGGCTTTCACACACACTTATCTCTAAGAACTGAGCATGTGGAGAGACGTTCGTTCATCTTGCACAAAGGGAACGGGTTGCAGGAGAAACATTTACTCTGGATTCTCAGCCTGTTTCCTAGTGCTTGTTTGAAGTTTCTGAAGTTTTCACTGTAAAACCGAGTTGGAGCTAGCCCATACCCATAGAAATTTAGGGAGTGGTGTTTGCAACTGAAAAAAACCTTGTATTCCCAACAAGCTAGTTGAAGGACGGCTTTCACACACAATTATCTCTCAGAACTGAGCATGTGGAGTGACGTTCGTTCATCTAGCACAAAGGGAACGGGTTGCAGGAGAAACTTTTATTCTGGTTTCTAAGTCTGTTTCCTAGTGCCTGTTTGAATTTCCTGCAGATTTCACTAGGAAACGAGTTGGAGCTAGTACCTACCCATAGATATCTATGGAGTGGAGTTTGTTAATGAAAAGAAACTTGGTGTTCCCAACAAGCTAGGTGAAGGACGTCTTTCACACACACATATCTCAGAACTGAGGAGGTGGAGAGATGTTCGTTCGTATAGCACATAGTGAACTGGTTGCAAGAGAAACTTTTTCTCTGGTTTCTCAGTCTGTTTAATAGTGCCTGTTTGAAGTTCCTGCAGATTTCACTGTAAATCCGAGTTGGATCTATCCCATACCCATAGATATGTATGGAGTGGATTTTGCTACTGAAAAGAAACTTTGTGTTCCCAACAAGCTAGGTGAAGGTCGGCTTTCACACACACATATGACTCAGAACTGAGCATGAAGAGAGACGTTCGTTCATATAGAAAAGTTGGAACGGTTTGCAGCAGAAAATTTTACTCTGGTTTCTCAGTCTGTTTCCTAGTGCCGGTTTGAACTTCCTGCAGTTTTTACTGTAAAACTGATTTGGAGCTTGTACCTCCCCATATAAATGTATGGAATGGAGTTTGCAACTGAAAAGAAAATTTGTGTTCCCAACAAGCTAGGTGAAGGACGGCTTTCACACACACTTTTCTCAGAACTGAGGATGTGGAGAGACGTTCTTTCATATAGCACAAAGTGAACTGGTTGCAAGAGAAACTTTTTCTCTGGTTTCTCAGCCTGTTTCCTAGTGCCGGTATGAAATTTCTGCAGTTTTCACTGTAAATCCGAGTTGGAGATAGTACCTTCCCCTATATAAATATGGAGAGGAGTTTGCACCTGAAAAGAAACTTTGTGTTCAAAATAAGCTAGGTGAATTTCGGCTTTCACACACACTTATCTCTCAGAATTGAGCATGTGGAGAGACGTTCGTTCATCTAGCAAAAAGGGAACGGTTTGCTGTAGAAACATTTCTCTGGTTTCTCACACTGTTTCCTCGTGCCGGTTTGAAGTTCCTGCAGTTTTCACTGTAAAACCGAGTTGGAGCTAGCCCATACCCATAGATATGTATGGAGTGGAGTTTGCAACTGAAAAGAAACTCTGTGTTCCCAACAAGCTAGGTGAAGGACGGCTTTCACACACACTGAACTCTCAGAACTGAGCATGTGGAGAGATGTTCGTTCATCTTGCACAAACGGAACGAGTTGCTGGTGAAACTTTTACTCTGGTTTCACAGTCTGTTTCCTACTCCCTGGTTGAAGTTCCTGCAGTTTTCAGTGTAATACCGAGTTCGAGCTAGTACCTCCCCATATATATGTAAGGAGTGGAGTTTGCAACTGAAAAGAAAATTTGGGTTCCCAACAAGCTAGGTGAATTACGGCTTTCACACACACATATCTCTCCGATCTCAGCATGTGGAGAGACGTTCGTTCATCTAGCAAAAAGGGAACGGTTTGCAGGAGAAACGTTTACTCTGGTTTCTCAGTTTGTTTCCTAGTGCCGGTTTGAAGTTCCTGCACTTTTCTCTGTAAAACCGAGTTGGAGCTAGTCCGTACCCATAAAAATGTATGGAGTGAAATTTGTTAAGGAAAAAAAAACTTTGTGTTTCCAACATGCTATGTGAAGGAAGGCTTTCACACACAATTATCTCTCAGAACTGAGCATGTGGAGTGATTTTCGTTCATCTAGCACAAAGGGAACGGGTTGCAGGTGAAACTTTTACTCTGGTTTCTCAGCCTGTTTCCTACTGCCGGTTTGAAGTTCCTGCAGTTTTCACTGTAAAACAGATTTGGAGCTAGTACCCCCCCATATATATGTATGGAGTGGAGTTTGCAACTGAAAAGAAACTTTGTGTTCCCAACAAGCTAGGTGAATTACGGCTTTCACACACACATATCTCTCCGATCTCAGCATGTGGAGAGACGTTCGTTCATCTAGCACAAAGGGAACAATTAGCAGGAGAAACTTTTTCTCTGGATTCTCAGTCTGTTTCCTAGTGCCGGTTAGAAGTTCCTGCAGTTTTCCCTTTAAAACAGAGTTGGAGCTAGTACCTCCCCATATATATGTATGGAGTGGGGTTTGCAACCTAAAAGAAACTTTGTGTTCCAAACAAGTTAGGTGAAGTTCGTCTTTCACACATAATTTTCTCTCAGAAATGAGCAGGTGGAGAGACGTTCGTTCATCTAGCAGAAAGGGAACGGGTTGCAGGGGAAACTTATCTCTGGTTTCTCACTCTGTTTCCTCGTGCCGGTTTGAAGTTCCTGCAGTTTTCACTGTAAAACCGAGTTGGAGCTAGCCCATACCCATAGATATGTATGGAGTGGAGTTTGCAACTGAAAAGAAACTCTGTGTTCCCAACAAGCTAGGTGAAGGAAGGCTTTCAGACACACTGATCTCTCAGAATTCAGCATGTGGAGAGACGTTCGTTTATCTAGCAGAAAGGGAACGGGTTGCATTAGAAACTTTTACTCTGGTTTCTCAGCCTGTTTCCTAGTGCCGGTATGAAATTTCTGCTGTTTTCACTGTAAATCCGAGTTGGAGATAGTACCTTCCCGTATATAAATATGGAGAGGTGTTTGCACCTGAAAAGAAACTTTGTGTTCGAAATAAGCTAGGTGAATTTCGGCTTTCACACACACTTATCTCTCAGAATTGAGCATGTGGAGAGACGTTCGTTCATCTAGCAAAAAGGGAACGGTTTGCTGTAGAAACTTTTCTCTGGTTTCTCACACTGTTTCCTCGTGCCGGTTTGAAGTTCCTGCAGTTTTCACTGTAAAACCGAGTTGGAACTAGCCCATACCCATAGATATGTATGGAGTGGAGTTTGCAACTGAAAAGAAACTCTGTGTTCCCAACAAGCTAGGTGAAGGACGGCTTTCACACACACTGATCTCTCAGAACTGAGCATGTGGAGAGATGTTCGTTCATCTAGCACAAACAGAACGGGTTGCTGGTGAAACTTTTACTCTGGTTTCACAGTCTGTTTCCTACTGCCTGGTTGAAGTTCCTGCAGTTTTCAGTGTAATACCGAGTTCGAGCTAGTACCTCCCCATATATATGTAAGGAGTGGAGTTTGCAACTGAAAAGAAAATTTGGGTTCCCAACAAGCTAGGTGAATTACGGCTTTCACACACACATATCTCTCCGATCTGAGCAAGTGGAGAGACGTTCGTTCATCTAGCAAAACGGGAACGGTTTGCAGGAGAAACTTTTACTCTGGTTTCTCAGTTTGTTTCCTAGTGCCGGTTAGAATTTCCTGCAGTTTTCACTGTAACACCGAGTTGGAGCTTGCGCATATCCATAGGTATATATGGAGTGGAGTTTGCAACTGAAAAGAAACTTTGTGTTCCCAACAAGCTAGGTGAAGTACGGCTTTCACACACATTTATCTCTCCGAACTGAGCATGTGGAGGGACTTTCGTTCATCTAGCACAAAGGGAACGGGTTGCAGGAGAAATTTTACTCTGGTATCTCAGTCTGTTTCCTAGTGCTGGTTTGAAGTTCCTGCAGTTTCCACTGTAAAACAGAGTTTGAAATAGTCCCTACCCATAGATATGTATGGAGTGGAGTTTGTTTATGAAAAGAAACTTTGTGTTCCCAACAAGCTACCTGAAGGGAGGCATTCACACACACTTATCTCTCAGAATTCAGCATGTGGAGAGACGTTCGTTTATCTAGCAGAAAGGGAACGGGTTGCATTAGAAACTTTTACTCTGGTTTCTCAGTCTGTTTCCGAGTGCCGGTTTAAATTTCCTACAGTTTTCACTGTATAACCGCGTTGGAGCTAGAACATAGCCATATATATGTATGGATTTGTGTTTGCAACTGAAAAGAAACTTTGTGTTCCCAACAAGCTAGGTGAAGGACGGCTTTCACACACACATATCTCTCAGAACTGAGCATGTGGAGAGACGTTCGTTCATCTTGCACAAAGGGAACGCGTTGCAGGAGAAACATTTACTCTGGATTCTCAGCCTGTTTCCTAGTGCTTGTTTGAAGTTTCTGAAGTTTTCACTGTAAAACCGCGTTGGAGCTAGACCATACCCATATATATGTATGGATTTGTGTTTGCAACTGAAAAGAATCTTTGTGTTCCCAACAAGCTAGGTGAAGGACGGCTTTCACACACACATATCTCTCAGAACTGAGCATGTGGAGAGACGATCGTTCATCTAGCACAAATGGAACGGGTGGCAGGGGAAACTTTTACTCTGGTTTCTCAGTCTGATTCCTAGTACCGGATTGAAGTTCCTGCAGTTTTCCCTGTAAAACCGAGTTGGAGATAGTACCTCCCCATATATATGTATGGAGTGGAGTTTATACCTAAAAGAACTTTGTGTTCCCAACAAGCTAGGTGAAGGACGGCTTTCACACATAATTTTCTCTCAGAAATGAGCATGTGGGGAGACGTTCTTTCATCTAGCACAAAGGGAACTTTTTGCATGAGAAACTTTAAATCTGGATGCTCAGTGTGTTTCCTAGTGCCGGTTTGAAGTTCCTGCAATTTTCACTGAAAAAGTTGTTGGGGCTAGTACATCCCCATATATATGTATGGACTGGAGTTTGCACCTGAAAAGAAACTTTGTGTTCCCAATAAGCTAGGTGAATTTCGGCTTTCACACACACTTATCTCTAAGAACTTAGCATGTGAAGAGACGTTCGTTCACCTAGCACAAAGGGAACGGTTTGCAGGTGAAATTTTACTCTGGTTTCTCAGTCTGTTTCCTACTGCCGGTTTGAAGTTCCTGCAGTTTTCACTGTAAAAAGAGATTTGGAGCTAGTACCTCCCCATATATATGTATGGAGTGGAGTTTGCAACTGAAAGAAACTTTGTGTTCCCAACAAGCTAGGTGAAATTCGGCTTTCACACACAATTATCTCTCAGAACTGAGCATGTGGAGAGACGTTCGTTTATCTAGCACAAAGGAATGGGTTGCAGGAGAAACTTTTACTCTGGTTTCTCAGTATATTTCCTAGTGCTGGTTTGAAGTTTCTGCAGTTTTCACTGTAAAACCGAGTTGGAGCTTGCACATACCCATAGATATGTATGGATTGGAGTTTGCAACTGAAAGAAACTTTGTGTTCCCAACAAGCTAGGTGAAATTCGGCTTTCACACACACTTATCTCTCAGAACTGAGCATGTGGAGGGACGTTCGTTTATCTAGCACAAAGGAATGGGTTGCAGGAGAAACTTTTACTCTGGTTTCTCTGTCTGTTTCACAGTTTCGGTTTGCTGTTCCTGAAGTATTCACTGTAAAACCGAGATGGAGCTATTACCTCCCCATATATATGAAAGGATTGGAGTTTGCAAATGAAAAGAAACTTTGTGTTCCCAACAAGCAAGGAGAAGGACTGTTTTAACTCACACATATGTCTCAGAACTGAGCATTTGGAGAGACGTACGTTCATCTAGCACAAAGGGAATGGATTTCAGGAGAAACTATTACTCTGGTTTCTCAGTCTGTTTCCTAGTGCGGGGTAGAACTTCCTGCATTTTTCCCTGTAAAACCGAGCTGGAGCTATTACCTCCCCATATATAAGTATGGAGTGGATTTTGCAACCTAAAAGAAACTTTGAGTTCCAAACTAGTTAGTTGAAGTCGTATTTCACACATAATTTTCTCTCAGAAATGAGCATGGGGAGAGACGTTCGTTCATCTAGCAGAAAGGGAACGGGTTGCAGGGGAAACTTTTACTCTGGTTTCTCAGTCTGTTTCCTAGTGCTGGTTTGAAGTTTCTGCACTTTTCACTGTAAAACCGAGTTTGAGTTTGCCCATACCCATAGATATGTATGGAGTGGAGTTTGCAACTGAAAAGAAACATTGTGTTCCAAACAAGCTAGGTGAAGGACGGCTTTCAGACACACTGATCTCTCAGAACTGAGCATGTGGAGAGATGTTCGTTCATCTAGCACATAGGGAACGGGTTGCAGGTGAAACTTTTACTCTGGTTTCTCAGTCTGTTTCCTACTGCCGGTTTGAAGTTCCTGCAGTTTTCCCTGTAATACCGAGTTGGAGATAGTACCTCCCCATATATATGTATGGAGTGGAGTTTGTACCTAAAAGAAACTTTGTGTTCCCAACAAGCTAGGTGAAGGACGGCTTTCACACATAGTTTTCTCTCAGAAATGGTCATGTGGGGAGAAGTTCGTTCATCTAGCACAAAGGGAACATGTTGCAGGAGAAACTTTATATCTGGATGCTCACTGTGTTTCCTAGTGCCGGTTTGAATTTCCTGCAATTTTCACTGAAAAAGGTGTTGGGTCTAGTACCACCCCGTATATAAGTATGGAGTGGATTTTGCACCTGAAAAGAAACTTTGTGTTCCTAACAAGCTAGTTGAAGTACGGCTATCACACACAATTATGTCTCAGAACTGAGCATGTGGAGAGACGTTCGTTCATCTAGCACAAAGGGAACGGGTTGCAGGGGATACTTTTACTCTGGTTTCTCAGTCTGTTTCCGAGTGCCCGTTTGAATTTCCTGCAGTTTTCTCTGTAAAACAGTGTTGGAGGTAGTCCCTACACATAGATATGTATGGAGTGAATTTTGTTAATGAAAAGAAACTTTGTGTTCCCCACCAGATATGTGAAGGACGGCTTTCACACACACTTATCTCTCAGAACTGAGCATGTGGAGAGACGTTCGTTCATCTAGCACAAAGGGAACGGCTTGCAGGAGAAACTTTTACTCTGGCTTCTCAGTCTTTTTCCTAGTGCCGGTTTGAAGTTCCTGCAGTTTTCATTGTAAAACCGAGTTGGAACTAGTACCTCCCCTTATATATATATGGAGTGGAGTTGGCAACTGGAAAGAAACATTGTGTTCCCAACAAGCTACCTGAAGGACGGCTTGCACACACACTTATCACTCACAACTGAGCATGTGGAGAGATGTTCTTTCATCTAGCAAAAAGGGAACGGGTTGCAGGAGAAATTTTACTCTGGTTTCTCAGTCTGATTCCTAGTGCCGGTTTGAAGTTCCTGCAGTTTTCAGTGTAAAACCGATTTGGAGCTGGTACCACCTCATATATATGTATGGAGTGGAGTTTGCAACTGAAAAGAAACTTTGTGTTCCCAACAAGCTAGGTGAAGAATGGCTTTCACACAAATATATCTCTCAGAATTGAGCATGTTGAGAGACGTTCGTTCATCTATCCCAAATGGAACGTGTTGCAGGAGAAACTATTACTCTGGTTTCTCAGTCTGTTTTCAAGTGCCGGTTTGAAGTTCCTGCAAATTTCACTGTAAAACCGTGTTGGAGCTATTCCATAACCACAGATATTTATGGATTGGAGTTTGCAACTGAAAACAATTTTTGTGTTCCCAACAAGCTAGGTGAAGGACGGCATTCACACACACGTATCTCAGAACTGACCATGAGGAGAGACGTTCGTTCATCTAGCAGAAAGGGAACGGTTTGCAGGAGAAATTTTTACGCTGGTTTGTCAGCCAGTTTCTTAGTGCCAGTTTGAACTTCCTGCAGTTTTCACTTTAACACCGAGTTGGAGCTAGACAATACCCATAGATATGTATGGAGTGGAGTTTGCAAATGAAAAGAAACTTTGTGTTCCCAACAAGCTAGTTGAAGGACGGCTTTCACACACACTTATGTCTCAGAACTTAGCATGTGGAGAGACGTTCGTTCATCTAGCACAAAGGGAACGGGTTGCAGGGGAAACTTTTACTCTGGTTTCTCAGTCTGTTTCCTAGTGCCGGTTTGAAGTTCCTGCACTTTTCTCTGTAAAACCGAGTTGGAGCTAGTCCGTACCCATAAAAATGTATGGAGTGAAATTTGTTAAGGAAAAAAAAACTTTGTGTTCCCAACAAGCTATGTGAAGGAAGGCTTTCACACACAATTATCTCTCAGAACTGAGCATGTGGAGAGATTTTCGTTCATCTAGCACAAAGGGAACGGGTTGCAGGTGAAACTTTTACTCTGGTTTCTCAGTCTGTTTCCTACTGCCGGTTTGAAGTTCCTGCAGTTTTCACTGTAAAACAGATTTGGAGCTAGTACCCCCCCATATATATGTATGGAGTGGATTTTGCAACTGAAAAGAAACTTTGTGTTCCCAACAAGCTAGGTGAATTACGGCTTTCACACACACATATCTCTCCGATCTCAGCATGTGGAGAGACGTTCGTTCATCTAGCACAAAGGGAACGAATTGCAGGAGAAACTTTTTCTCTGGATTCTCAGTCTGTTTCCTAGTGCCGGTTAGAAGTTCCTGCAGTTTTCCCTTTAAAACCGAGTTGGAGCTAGTACCTCCCCATATATATGTATGGAGTGGGGTTTGCAACCTAAAAGAAACTTTGTGTTCCAAACAAGTTAGGTGAAGTTCGTCTTTCACACATAATTTTCTCTCAGAAATGAGCAGGTGGAGAGACGTTCGTTCATCTAGCAGAAAGGGAACGGGTTGCAGGGGAAACTTATCTCTGGTTTCTCACTCTGTTTCCTCGTGCCGGTTTGAAGTTCCTGCAGTTTTCACTGTAAAACCGAGTTGGAGCTAGCCCATACCCATAGATATGTATGGAGTGGAGTTTGCAACTGAAAAGAAACTCTGTGTTCCCAACAAGCTAGGTGAAGGACGGCTTTCACACACACTGATCTCTCAGAATTCAGCATGTGGAGAGACGTTCGTTTATCTAGCAGAAAGGGAACGGGTTGCATTAGAAACTTTTACTCTGGTTTCTCAGCCTGTTTCCTAGTGCCGGTATGAAATTTCTGCAGTTTTCACTGTAAATCCGAGTTGGAGATAGTACCTTCCCGTATATAAATATGGAGAGGTGTTTGCACCTGAAAAGAAACTTTGTGTTCGAAATAAGCTAGGTGAATTTCGGCTTTCACACACACTTATCTCTCAGAATTGAGCATGTGGAGAGACGTTCGTTCATCTAACAAAAGGGAACGGTTTGCTGTAGAAACTTTTCTCTGGTTTCTCACACTGTTTCCTCGTGCCGGTTTGAAGTTCCTGCAGTTTTCACTGTAAAACCGAGTTGGAGCTAGCCCATACCCATAGATATGTATGGAGTGGAGTTTGCAACTGAAAAGAAACTCTGTGTTCCCAACAAGCTAGGTGAAGGACTGCTTTCACACACACTGAACTCTCAGAACTGAGCATGTGGAGAGATGTTCGTTCATCTAGCAAAAAACGGAACGGGTTGCTGGTGAAACTTTTACTCTGGTTTCACAGTCTGTTTCCTACTGCCTGGTTGAAGTTCCTGCAGTTTTCAGTGTAATACCTAGTTCGAGCTAGTACCTCCCCATATATATGTAAGGAGTGGAGTTTGCAACTGAAAAGAAAATTTGGGTTCCCAACAAGCTAGGTGAATTACGGCTTTCACACACACATATCTCTCCGATCTGAGCAAGTGGAGAGACGTTCGTTCATCTAGCAAAAAGGGAACGGTTTGCAGGAGAAACTTTTACTCTGGTTTCTCAGTTTGTTTCCTAGTGCCGGTTAGAATTTCCTGCAGTTTTCACTGTAACACCGAGTTGGAGCTTGCGCATATCCATAGGTATATATGGAGTGGAGTTTGCAACTGAAAAGAAACTTTGTGTTCCCAACAAGCTAGGTGAAGTACGGCTTTCACACACATTTATCTCTCCGAACTGAGCATGTGGAGGGACTTTCGTTCATCTAGCACAAAGGGAACGGGTTGCAGGAGAAATTTTACTCTGGTATCTCAGTCTGTTTCCTAGTGCTGGTTTGAAGTTCCTGCAGTTTCCACTGTAAAACAGAGTTTGAAATAGTCCCTACCCATAGATATTTATGGAGTGGAGTTTGTTTATGAAAAGAAACTATGTGTTCCCAACAAGCTACCTGAAGTGAGGCATTCACACACACTTATCTCTCAGAATTCAGCATGTGGAGAGACGTTCGTTTATCTAGCAGAAAGGGAACGGGTTGCATTAGAAACTTTTACTCTGGTTTCTCAGTCTGTTTCCGAGTGCCGGTTTAAATTTCCTACAGTTTTCACTGTATAACCGCGTTGGAGCTAGAACATAGCCATATATATGTATGGATTTGTGTTTGCAACTGAAAGAAACTTTGTGTTCCCAACAAGCTAGGTGAAATTCGGCTTTCACACACACTTATCTCTCAGAACTGAGCATGTGGAGGGACGTTCGTTTATCTAGCACAAAGGAATGGGTTGCAGGAGAAACTTTTACTCTGGTTTCTCTGTCTGTTTCACAGTTTCGGTTTGCTGTTCCTGAAGTATTCACTGTAAAACCGAGATGGAGCTATTACCTCCCCATATATATGAAAGGATTGGAGTTTGCAAATGAAAAGAAACTTTGTGTTCCCAACAAGCAAGGAGAAGGACTGTTTTAACTCACACATATGTCTCAGAACTGAGCATTTGGAGAGACGTACGTTCATCTAGCACAAAGGGAATGGATTTCAGGAGAAACTATTACTCTGGTTTCTCAGTCTGTTTCCTAGTGCGGGGTAGAACTTCCTGCATTTTTCCCTGTAAAACCGAGCTGGAGCTATTACCTCCCCATATATAAGTATGGAGTGGATTTTGCAACCTAAAAGAAACTTTGAGTTCCAAACTAGTTAGTTGAAGTCGTATTTCACACATAATTTTCTCTCAGAAATGAGCATGGGGAGAGACGTTCGTTCATCTAGCAGAAAGGGAACGGGTTGCAGGGGAAACTTTTACTCTGGTTTCTCAGTCTGTTTCCTAGTGCTGGTTTGAAGTTTCTGCACTTTTCACTGTAAAACCGAGTTTGAGTTTGCCCATACCCATAGATATGTATGGAGTGGAGTTTGCAACTGAAAAGAAACATTGTGTTCCAAACAAGCTAGGTGAAGGACGGCTTTCAGACACACTGATCTCTCAGAACTGAGCATGTGGAGAGATGTTCGTTCATCTAGCACATAGGGAACGGGTTGCAGGTGAAACTTTTACTCTGGTTTCTCAGTCTGTTTCCTACTGCCGGTTTGAAGTTCCTGCAGTTTTCCCTGTAATACCGAGTTGGAGATAGTACCTCCCCATATATATGTATGGAGTGGAGTTTGTACCTAAAAGAAACTTTGTGTTCCCAACAAGCTAGGTGAAGGACGGCTTTCACACATAGTTTTCTCTCAGAAATGGTCATGTGGGGAGAAGTTCGTTCATCTAGCACAAAGGGAACATGTTGCAGGAGAAACTTTATATCTGGATGCTCACTGTGTTTCCTAGTGCCGGTTTGAATTTCCTGCAATTTTCACTGAAAAAGGTGTTGGGTCTAGTACCACCCCGTATATAAGTATGGAGTGGATTTTGCACCTGAAAAGAAACTTTGTGTTCCTAACAAGCTAGTTGAAGTACGGCTATCACACACAATTATGTCTCAGAACTGAGCATGTGGAGAGACGTTCGTTCATCTAGCACAAAGGGAACGGGTTGCAGGGGATACTTTTACTCTGGTTTCTCAGTCTGTTTCCGAGTGCCCGTTTGAATTTCCTGCAGTTTTCTCTGTAAAACAGTGTTGGAGGTAGTCCCTACACATAGATATGTATGGAGTGAATTTTGTTAATGAAAAGAAACTTTGTGTTCCCCACCAGATATGTGAAGGACGGCTTTCACACACACTTATCTCTCAGAACTGAGCATGTGGAGAGACGTTCGTTCATCTAGCACAAAGGGAACGGCTTGCAGGAGAAACTTTTACTCTGGCTTCTCAGTCTTTTTCCTAGTGCCGGTTTGAAGTTCCTGCAGTTTTCATTGTAAAACCGAGTTGGAACTAGTACCTCCCCTTATATATATATGGAGTGGAGTTGGCAACTGGAAAGAAACATTGTGTTCCCAACAAGCTACCTGAAGGACGGCTTGCACACACACTTATCACTCACAACTGAGCATGTGGAGAGATGTTCTTTCATCTAGCAAAAAGGGAACGGGTTGCAGGAGAAATTTTACTCTGGTTTCTCAGTCTGATTCCTAGTGCCGGTTTGAAGTTCCTGCAGTTTTCAGTGTAAAACCGATTTGGAGCTGGTACCACCTCATATATATGTATGGAGTGGAGTTTGCAACTGAAAAGAAACTTTGTGTTCCCAACAAGCTAGGTGAAGAATGGCTTTCACACAAATATATCTCTCAGAATTGAGCATGTTGAGAGACGTTCGTTCATCTATCCCAAATGGAACGTGTTGCAGGAGAAACTATTACTCTGGTTTCTCAGTCTGTTTTCAAGTGCCGGTTTGAAGTTCCTGCAAATTTCACTGTAAAACCGTGTTGGAGCTATTCCATAACCACAGATATTTATGGATTGGAGTTTGCAACTGAAAACAATTTTTGTGTTCCCAACAAGCTAGGTGAAGGACGGCATTCACACACACGTATCTCAGAACTGACCATGAGGAGAGACGTTCGTTCATCTAGCAGAAAGGGAACGGTTTGCAGGAGAAATTTTTACGCTGGTTTGTCAGCCAGTTTCTTAGTGCCAGTTTGAACTTCCTGCAGTTTTCACTTTAACACCGAGTTGGAGCTAGACAATACCCATAGATATGTATGGAGTGGAGTTTGCAAATGAAAAGAAACTTTGTGTTCCCAACAAGCTAGTTGAAGGACGGCTTTCACACACACTTATGTCTCAGAACTTAGCATGTGGAGAGACGTTCGTTCATCTAGCACAAAGGGAACGGGTTGCAGGGGAAACTTTTACTCTGGTTTCTCAGTCTGTTTCCTAGTGCCGGTTTGAAGTTCCTGCACTTTTCTCTGTAAAACCGAGTTGGAGCTAGTCCGTACCCATAAAAATGTATGGAGTGAAATTTGTTAAGGAAAAAAAAACTTTGTGTTCCCAACAAGCTATGTGAAGGAAGGCTTTCACACACAATTATCTCTCAGAACTGAGCATGTGGAGAGATTTTCGTTCATCTAGCACAAAGGGAACGGGTTGCAGGTGAAACTTTTACTCTGGTTTCTCAGTCTGTTTCCTACTGCCGGTTTGAAGTTCCTGCAGTTTTCACTGTAAAACAGATTTGGAGCTAGTACCCCCCCCATATATATGTATGGAGTGGATTTTGCAACTGAAAAGAAACTTTGTGTTCCCAACAAGCTAGGTGAATTACGGCTTTCACACACACATAACTCTCCGATCTCAGCATGTGGAGAGACGTTCGTTCATCTAGCACAAAGGGAACGAATTGCAGGAGAAACTTTTTCTCTGGATTCTCAGTCTGTTTCCTAGTGCCGGTTAGAAGTTCCTGCAGTTTTCCCTTTAAAACCGAGTTGGAGCTAGTACCTCCCCATATATATGTATGGAGTGGGGTTTGCAACCTAAAAGAAACTTTGTGTTCCAAACAAGTTAGGTGAAGTTCGTCTTTCACACATAATTTTCTCTCAGAAATGAGCAGGTGGAGAGACGTTCGTTCATCTAGCAGAAAGGGAACGGGTTGCAGGGGAAACTTATCTCTGGTTTCTCACACTGTTTCCTCGTGCCGGTTTGAAGTTCCTGCAGTTTTCACTGTAAAACCGAGTTGGAGCTAGCCCATACCCATAGATATGTATGGAGTGGAGTTTGCAACTGAAAAGAAACTCTGTGTTCCCAACAAGCTAGGTGAAGGACGGCTTTCACACACACTGATCTCTCAGAATTCAGCATGTGGAGAGACGTTCGTTTATCTAGCAGAAAGGGAACGGGTTGCATTAGAAACTTTTACTCTGGTTTCTCAGCCTGTTTCCTAGTGCCGGTATGAAATTTCTGCAGTTTTCACTGTAAATCCGAGTTGGAGATAGTACCTTCCCGTATATAAATATGGAGAGGTGTTTGCACCTGAAAAGAAACTTTGTGTTCGAAATAAGCTAGGTGAATTTCGGCTTTCACACACACTTATCTCTCAGAATTGAGCATGTGGAGAGACGTTCGTTCATCTAACAAAAAGGGAACGGTTTGCTGTAGAAACTTTTCTCTGGTTTCTCACACTGTTTCCTCGTGCCGGTTTGAAGTTCCTGCAGTTTTCACTGTAAAACCGAGTTGGAGCTAGCCCATACCCATAGATATGTATGGAGTGGAGTTTGCAACTGAAAAGAAACTCTGTGTTCCCAACAAGCTAGGTGAAGGACTGCTTTCACACACACTGAACTCTCAGAACTGAGCATGTGGAGAGATGTTCGTTCATCTAGCACAAACGGAACGGGTTGCTGGTGAAACTTTTACTCTGGTTTCACAGTCTGTTTCCTACTGCCTGGTTGAAGTTCCTGCAGTTTTCAGTGTAATACCGAGTTCGAGCTAGTACCTCCCCATATATATGTAAGGAGTGGAGTTTGCAACTGAAAAGAAAATTTGGGTTCCCAACAAGCTAGGTGAATTACGGCTTTCACACACACATATCTCTCCGATCTGAGCAAGTGGAGAGACGTTCGTTCATCTAGCAAAAAGGGAACGGTTTGCAGGAGAAACTTTTACTCTGGTTTCTCAGTTTGTTTCCTAGTGCCGGTTAGAATTTCCTGCAGTTTTCACTGTAACACCGAGTTGGAGCTTGCGCATATCCATAGGTATATATGGAGTGGAGTTTGCAACTGAAAAGAAACTTTGTGTTCCCAACAAGCTAGGTGAAGTACGGCTTTCACACACATTTATCTCTCCGAACTGAGCATGTGGAGGGACTTTCGTTCATCTAGCACAAAGGGAACGGGTTGCAGGAGAAATTTTACTCTGGTATCTCAGTCTGTTTCCTAGTGCTGGTTTGAAGTTCCTGCAGTTTCCACTGTAAAACAGAGTTTGAAATAGTCCCTACCCATAGATATTTATGGAGTGGAGTTTGTTTATGAAAAGAAACTATGTGTTCCCAACAAGCTACCTGAAGTGAGGCATTCACACACACTTATCTCTCAGAATTCAGCATGTGGAGAGACGTTCGTTTATCTAGCAGAAAGGGAACGGGTTGCATTAGAAACTTTTACTCTGGTTTCTCAGTCTGTTTCCGAGTGCCGGTTTAAATTTCCTACAGTTTTCACTGTATAACCGCGTTGGAGCTAGAACATAGCCATATATATGTATGGATTTGTGTTTGCAACTGAAAAGAAACTTTGTGTTCCCAACAAGCTAGTTGAAGGACGGCTTTCACACACACATATCTCTCAGAACTGAGCATGTGGAGAGACGTTCGTTCATCTAGCACAAATGGAACGGGTGGCAGGAGAAACTTTTTCTCTGGTTTCTCAGTCTGATTCCTAGTGCCAGATTGAAGTTCCTGCAGTTTTCCTTGTAAAACCGAGTTAGAGCTAGTACCTCCCCATATATATGTATGGAGTGGAGTTTGCACCTGAAAAGAAACTTTGTGTTCCCAATAAGCTAGGTGAATTTCGGCTTTCACACACACTTATCTCTAAGAACTGAGCATGTGGAGAGACGTTCGTTCATCTTGCACAAAGGGAACGGGTTGCAGGAGAAACATTTACTCTGGATTCTTAGCCTGTTTCCTAGTGCTTGTTTGAAGTTTCTGAAGTTTTCACTGTAAAACCGCGTTGGAGCTAGACCATACCCATAGAAATTTAGGGAGTGGTGTTTGCAACTGTAAAAAACCTTGTATTCCCAAAAAGCTAGGTGAAGGACGGCTTTCACACACACATATCTCTCAGAACTGAGCATGAGGAGAGACGATCGTTCATCTAGCACAAATGGAACGGGTGGCAGGGGAAACTTTTACTCTGGTTTCTCAGTCTGATTCCTAGTACCGGATTGAAGTTCCTGCAGTTTTCCCTGTAAAACCGAGTTGGAGCTAGTACCTCCCAATATATATGTATGGAGTGGTGTTTGCAACTGAAAAGAAACTTTGTGTTCCCAACAAGCTAGGTGAAGGACGGAATTCACACACACTTACCCTTCAGAAATGAGCATGTGGAGAGACGTTCGTTCATCTAGAAGAAAGGGAACGGGTTGCAGTAGAAACTTTTACTAAGGTTTCTCAGTCTGTTTCCTAGTGCCTGTTTGAAGTTCCTGCAGTTTTCACTGTAAAACCGAGTTGGAGCTAGCCCATACCCATAGAAATTTAGGGAGTGGTGTTTGCAACTGTAAAAAACCTTGTATTCCCAACAAGCTAGTTGAAGAACGGCTTTCACACACAATTATCTCTCAGAACTGAGCATGTGGAGTGACGTTCGTTCATCTAGCACAAAGGGAACGGGTTGCAGGAGAAACTTTTACTCTGGTTTCTAAGTCTGTTTCCTAGTGCCTGTTTGAATTTCCTGCAGATTTCACTAGGAAATGAGTTGGAGCTAGTACCTACCCATAGATATCTATGGAGTGGAGTTTGTTAATGAAAAGAAACTTGGTGTTCCCAACAAGCTAGGTGAAGGACGTCTTTCACACACACATATCTCAGAACTGAGGAGGTGGAGAGATGTTCGTTCGTATAGCACATAGTGAACTGGTTGCAAGAGAAACTTTTTCTCTGGTTTCTCAGTCTGTTTAATAGTGCCTGTTTGAAGTTCCTGCAGATTTCACTGTAAATCCGAGTTGGATCTATCCCATACCCATAGATATGTATGGAGTGGATTTTGCTACTGAAAAGAAACTTTGTGTTCCCAACAAGTTAGGTGAAGGTCGGCTTTCACACACACATATGACTCAGAACTGAGCATGAAGAGAGACGTTCGTTCATATAGAAAAATTGGAACGTTTTGCAGCAGAAAATTTTACTCTGGTTTCTCAGTCTGTTTCCTAGTGCCGGTTTGAACTTCCTGCAGTTTTCACTGTAAAACTGATTTGGAGCTTGTACCTCCCCATATAAATGTATGGAATGGAGTTTGCAACTGAAAAGAAAATTTGTGTTCCCAACAAGCTAGGTGAAGGACGGCTTTCACACACACTTTTCTCAGAACTGAGGATGTGGAGAGACGTTCTTTCATATAGCACAAAGTGAACTGGTTGCAAGAGAAACTTTTTCTCTGGTTTCTCAGCCTGTTTCCTAGTGCCGGTATGAAATTTCTGCAGTTTTCACTGTAAATCCGAGTTGGAGATAGTACCTTCCCCTATATAAATATGGAGAGGAGTTTGCACCTGAAAAGAAACTTTGTGTTCGAAATAAGCTAGGTGAATTTCGGCTTTCACACACACTTATCTCTCAGAATTGAGCATGTGGAGAGACGTTCGTTCATCTAGCAAAAAGGGAACGGTTTGCTGTAGAAACTTTTCTCTGGTTTCTCACACTGTTTCCTCGTGCCGGTTTGAAGTTCCTGCAGTTTTCACTGTAAAACCGAGTTGGAGCTAGCCCATACCCATAGATATGTATGGAGTGGAGTTTGCAACTGAAAAGAAACTCTGTGTTCCCAACAAGCTAGTTGAAGGACGGCTTTCACACACACTGAACTCTCAGAACTGAGCATGTGGAGAGATGTTCGTTCATCTTGCACAAACGGAACGGGTTGCTGGTGAAACTTTTACTCTGGTTTCACAGTCTGTTTCCTACTGCCTGGTTGAAGTTCCTGCAGTTTTCAGTGTAATACCGAGTTCGAGCTAGTACCTCCCCATATATATGTAAGGAGTGGAGTTTGCAACTGAAAAGAAAATTTGGGTTCCCAACAAGCTAGGTGAATTACGGCTTTCACACACACATATCTCTCCGATCTGAGCAAGTGGAGAGACGTTCGTTCATCTAGCAAAAAGGGAACGGTTTGCAGGAGAAACTTTTACTCTGGTTTCTCAGTTTGTTTCCTAGTGCCGGTTAGAATTTCCTGCAGTTTTCACTGTAACACCGAGTTGGAGCTTGCGCATATCCATAGGTATATAAGGAGTGGAGTTTGCAACTGAAAAGAAACTTTGTGTTCCCAACAAGCTAGGTGAAGTACGGCTTTCACACACATTTATCTCTCCGAACTGAGCATGTGGAGGGACTTTCGTTCATCTAGCACAAAGGGAACGGGTTGCAGGAGAAATTTTACTCTGGTATCTCAGTCTGTTTCCTAGTGCTGGTTTGAAGTTCCTGCAGTTTCCACTGTAAAACAGAGTTTGAAATAGTCCCTACCCATAGATATGTATGGAGTGGAGTTTGTTTATGAAAAGAAACTATGTGTTCCCAACAAGCTACCTGAAGGGAGGCATTCACACACACTTATCTCTCAGAATTCAGCATGTGGAGAGACGTTCGTTTATCTAGCAGAAAGGGAACGGGTTGCATTAGAAACTTTTACTCTGGTTTCTCAGTCTGTTTCCGAGTGCCGGTTTAAATTTCCTACAGTTTTCACTGTATAACCGCGTTGGAGCTAGAACATAGCCATATATATGTATGGATTTGTGTTTGCAACTGAAAAGAAACTTTGTGTTCCCAACAAGCTACGTGAAGGACGGCTTTCACACACACATATCTCTCAGAACTGAGCATGTGGATAGACGTTCGTTCATCTAGCACAAATGGAACGGGTGGCAGGAGAAACTTTTTCTCTGGTTTCTCAGTCTGATTCCTAGTGCCAGATTGAAGTTCCTGCAGTTTTCCGTGTAAAACCGAGTTGGAGCTAGTACCTCCCCATATATATGTATGGAGTGGAGTTTGCATCTGAAAAGAAACTTTGTGTTCCCAATAAGCTAGGTGAATTTCGGCTTTCACACACACTTATCTCTAAGAACTGAGCATGTGGAGAGACGTTCGTTCATTTTGCACAAAGGGAACGGGTTGCAGGAGAAACAAATACTCTGGATTCTCAGCCTGTTTCCTAGTGCTTGTTTGAAGTTTCTGAAGTTTTCACTGTAAAACCGCGTTGGAGCTAGACCATACCCATATATATGTATGGATTTGTGTTTGCAACTGAAAAGAATCTTTGTGTTCCCAAAAAGCTAGGTGAAGGATGGCTTTCACACACACATATCTCTCAGAACTGAGCATGAGGAGAGACGATCGTTCATCTAGCACAAATGGAACGGGTGGCAGGGGAAACTTTTACTCTGGTTTCTCAGTCTGATTCCTAGTACCGGATTGAAGTTCCTGCAGTTTTCCCTGTAAAACCGAGTTGGAGCTAGTACCTCCCAATATATATGTATGGAGTGGTGTTTGCAACTGAAAAGAAACTTTGTGTTCCCAACAAGCTAGGTGAAGGACGGAATTCACACACACTTACCCTTCAGAAATGAGCATGTGGAGTGACGTTCGTTCATCTAGAAGAAAGGGAACGGGTTGCAGTAGAAACTTTTACTAAGTTTTCTCAGTCTGTTTCCTAGTGCCTGTTTGAAGTTCCTGCAGTTTTCACTGTAAAACCGAGTTGGAGCTAGCCCATACCCATAGAAATTTAGGGAGTGGTGTTTGCAACTGAAAAAAACCTTGTATTCCCAACAAGCTAGTTGAAGGACGGCTTTCACACACAATTATCTCTCAGAACTGAGCATGTGGAGTGACGTTCGTTCATCTAGCACAAAGGGAACGGGTTGCAGGAGAAACTTTTACTCTGGTTTCTAAGTCTGTTTCCTAGTGCCTGTTTGAATTTCCTGCAGATTTCACTAGGAAACGAGTTGGAGCTAGTACCTACCCATAGATATCTATGGAGTGGAGTTTGTTAATTAAAAGAAACTTGGTGTTCCCAACAAGCTAGGTGAAGGACGTCTTTCACACACACATATCTCAGAACTGAGGAGGTGGAGAGATGTTCGTTCGTATAGCACATAGTGAACTGGTTGCAAGAGAAACTTTTTCTCTGGTTTCTCAGTCTGTTTAATAGTGCCTGTTTGAAGTTCCTGCAGATTTCACTGTAAAACCGAGTTGGAGCTAGCCCATACCCATAGTTATGTATGGAGTGGAGTTTGCAACTGAAAAGAAACTCTGTGTTCCCAACAAGCTAGGTGAAGGACGGCTTTCACACACACTGATCTCTCAGAACTGAGCATGTGGAGAGATGTTCGTTCATCTAGCACAAACGGAACGGGTTGCTGGTGAAACTGTTACTCTGGTTTCACAGTCTGTTTCCTACTGCCTGGTTGAATTTCCTGCAGTTTTCAGTGTAATACCGAGTTGGAGCTAGTACCTCCCCATATATATGTAAGGAGTGGAGTTTGCAACTGAAAAGAAAATTTGGGTTCCCAACAAGCTAGGTGAATTACGGCTTTCACACACACATATCTCTCCGATCTGAGCAAGTGGAGAGACGTTCGTTCATCTAGCAAAAAGGGAACGGTTTGCAGGAGAAACTTTTACTCTGGTTTCTCAGTTTGTTTCCTAGTGCCGGTTAGAATTTCCTGCAGTTTTCACTGTAAAACCGAGTTGGAGCTTGCCCATATCCATAGATATATATGGAGTGGAATTTGCAACTGAAAAGAAACTTTGTGTTCCCAACAAGCTAGGTGAAGTACGGCTTTCACACACATTTATCTCTCCGAACTGAGCATGTGGAGGGACTTTCGTTCATCTAGCACAAAGGGAACGGGTTGCAGGAGAAATTTTACTCTGGTATCTCAGTCTGTTTCCTAGTGCTGGTTTGAAGTTCCTGCAGTTTCCACTGTAAAACAGAGTTTGAAATAGTCCCTACCCATAGATATGTATGGAGTGGAGTTTGTTTATGAAAAGAAACTTTGTGTTCCCAACAAGCTACCTGAAGGAAGGCTTTCACACACACTTATCTCTCAGAATTCAGCATGTGGAGAGACGTTCGTTTATCTAGCAGAAAGGGAACGGGTTGCATTAGAAACTTTTACTCTGGTTTTTCAGCCTGTTTCCTAGTGCCGGTATGAAATTTCTGCAGTTTTCACTGTAAATCCGAGTTGGAATAGTACCTTCCCGTATATAAATATGGAGAGGTGTTTGCACCTGAAAAGAAACTTTGTGTTCGAAATAAGCTAGGTGAATTTCGGCTTTCACACACACTTATCTCTCAGAATTGAGCATGTGGAGAGACGTTCGTTCATCTAGCAAAAAGGGAACGGTTTGCTGTAGAAACTTTTCTCTGGTTTCTCACACTGTTTCCTCGTGCCGGTTTGAAGTTCCTGCAGTTTTCACTGTAAAACCTAGTTGGAGCTAGCCCATACCCATAGATATGTATGGAGTGGAGTTTGCAACTGAAAAGAAACTCTGTGTTCCCAACAAGCTAGGTGAAGGACGGCTTTCACACACACTGATCTCTCAGAACTGAGCATGTGGAGAGATGTTCGTTCATCTAGCACAAACGGAACGGGTTGCTGCTGAAACTTTTACTCTGGTTTCACAGTCTGTTTCCTACTGCCTGGTTGAAGTTCCTGCAGTTTTCAGTGTAATACCGAGTTCGAGCTAGTACCCTCCCCATATATATGTAAGGAGTGGAGTTTGCAACTGAAAAGAAAATTTGGGTTCCCAACAAGCTAGGTGAATTACGGCTTTCACACACACATATCTCTCCGATCTGAGCAAGTGGAGAGACGTTCGTTCATCTAGCAAAAAGGGAACGGTTTGCAGGAGAAACTTTTACTCTGGTTTCTCAGTTTGTTTCCTAGTGCCGGTTAGAATTTCCTGCAGTTTTCACTGTAAAACCGAGTTGGAGCTTGCCCATATCCATAGATATATATGGAGTGGAATTTGCAACTGAAAAGAAACTTTGTGTTCCCAACAAGCTAGGTGAAGTACGGCTTTCACACACATTTATCTCTCCGAACTGAGCATGTGGAGGGACTTTCGTTCATCTAGCACAAAGGGAACGGGTTGCAGGAGAAATTTTACTCTGGTATCTCAGTCTGTTTCCTAGTGCTGGTTTGAAGTTCCTGCAGTTTCCACTGTAAAACAGAGTTTGAAATAGTCCCTACCCATAGATATGTATGGAGTGGAGTTTGTTTATGAAAAGAAACTTTGTGTTCCCAACAAGCTACCTGAAGGAAGGCTTTCACACACACTTATCTCTCAGAATTCAGCATGTGGAGAGACGTTCGTTTATCTAGCAGAAAGGGAACGGGTTGCATTAGAAACTTTTACTCTGGTTTTTCAGCCTGTTTCCTAGTGCCGGTATGAAATTTCTGCAGTTTTCACTGTAATCCGAGTTGGAATAGTACCTTCCCGTATATAAATATGGAGAGGTGTTTGCACCTGAAAAGAAACTTTGTGTTCGAAATAAGCTAGGTGAATTTCGGCTTTCACACACACTTATCTCTCAGAATTGAGCATGTGGAGAGACGTTCGTTCATCTAGCAAAAAGGGAACGGTTTGCTGTAGAAACTTTTCTCTGGTTTCTCACACTGTTTCCTCGTGCCGGTTTGAAGTTCCTGCAGTTTTCACTGTAAAACCTAGTTGGAGCTAGCCCATACCCATAGATATGTATGGAGTGGAGTTTGCAACTGAAAAGAAACTCTGTGTTCCCAACAAGCTAGGTGAAGGACGGCTTTCACACACACTGATCTCTCAGAACTGAGCATGTGGAGAGATGTTCGTTCATCTAGCACAAACGGAACGGGTTGCTGCTGAAACTTTTACTCTGGTTTCACAGTCTGTTTCCTACTGCCTGGTTGAAGTTCCTGCAGTTTTCAGTGTAATACCGAGTTCGAGCTAGTACCTCCCCATATATATGTAAGGAGTGGAGTTTGCAACTGAAAAGAAAATTTGGGTTCCCATCAAGCTAGGTGAATTACGGCTTTCACACACACATATCTCTCCGATCTGAGCAAGTGGAGAGACGTTCGTTCATCTAGCAAAAAGGGAACGGTTTGCAGGAGAAACTTTTACTCTGGTTTCTCAGTTTGTTTCCTAGTGCCGGTTAGAATTTCCTGCAGTTTTCACTGTAACATCGAGTTGGAGCTTGCGCATATCCATAGGTATATATGGAGTGGAGTTTGCAACTGAAAAGAAACTTTGAGTTCCCAACAAGCTAGGTGAAGTACGGCTTTCACACACATTTATCTCTCCGAACTGAGCATGTGGAGGGACTTTCGTTCATCTAGCACAAAGGGAACGGGTTGCAGGAGAAATTTTACTCTGGTATCTCAGTCTGTTTCCTAGTGCTGGTTTGAAGTTCCTGCAGTTTCCACTGTAAAACAGAGTTTGAAATAGTCCCTACCCATAGATATGTATGGAGTGGAGTTTGTTTATGAAAAGAAACTATGTGTTCCCAACAAGCTACCTGAAGGGAGGCATTCACACACACTTATCTCTCAGAATTCAGCATGTGGAGAGACGTTCGTTTATCTAGCAGAAAGGGAA
Source organism: Camelus ferus (assembly GCF_009834535.1). Lineage (NCBI taxonomy): Eukaryota > Metazoa > Chordata > Mammalia > Artiodactyla > Camelidae > Camelus > Camelus ferus. The sequence goes on from NC_045699.1 coordinate 2,460,702, forward strand.
CGGTTTGCATTAGAAACTTTTACTCTGGTTTCTCAGTCTGTTTCCGAGTGCCGGTTTAAATTTCCTACAGTTTTCACTGTATAACCGCGTTGGAGCTAGAACATAGCCATATATATGTATGGATTTGTGTTTGCAACTGAAAAGAAACTTTGTGTTCCCAACAAGCTAGGTGAAGGACGGCTTTCACACACACATATCTCTCAGAACTGAGCATGTGGAGAGACGTTCGTTCATCTAGCACAAATGGAACGGGTGGCAGGAGAAACTTTTTCTCTGGTTTCTCAGTCTGATTCCTAGTGCCAGATTGAAGTTCCTGCAGTTTTCCGTGTAAAACCGAGTTGGAGCTAGTACCTCCCCATATATATGTATGGAGTGGAGTTTGCACCTGAAAAGAAACTTTGTGTTCCCAATAAGCTAGGTGAATTTCGGCTTTCACACACACTTATCTCTAAGAACTGAGCATGTGGAGAGACGTTCGTTCATTTTGCACAAAGGGAACGGGTTGCAGGAGAAACATATACTCTGGATTCTCAGCCTGTTTCCTAGTGCTTGTTTGAAGTTTCTGAAGTTTTCACTGTAAAACCGCGTTGGAGCTAGACCATACCCATATATATGTATGGATTTGTGTTTGCAACTGAAAAGAATCTTTGTGTTCCCAAAAAGCTAGGTGAAGGACGGCTTTCACACACACATATCTCTCAGAACTGAGCATGAGGAGAGACGATCGTTCATCTAGCACAAATGGAACGGGTGGCAGGGGAAACTTTTACTCTGGTTTCTCAGTCTGATTCCTAGTACCGGATTGAAGTTCCTGCAGTTTTCCCTGTAAAACCGAGCTTGGAGCTAGTACCTCCCAATATATATGTATGGAGTGGTGTTTGCAACTGAAAAGAAACTTTGTGTTCCCAACAAGCTAGGTGAAGGACGGAATTCACACACACTTACCCTTCAGAAATGAGCATGTGGAGTGACGTTCTTTCATCTATCACAAAGTGAATGTGTTGCAGGAGAAACTATTACTCTGGTATCTCAGTCTGTTTCCTAGTGCCAGTTTGAATTTCCTGCAGTTTTCACTGTAACACCGAGTTGGAGCTAGACAATACCCATAGATATGTATGGAGTGGAGTTTGCAAATGAAAAGAAACATAGTGTTCCCAACAAGCTAGTTGAAGGACGGCTTTCACACACACTTATATCTCAGAACTGAGCATGTGGGGAGACGTTCGTTCATCTAGCAAAAAGGGAACGTGTTGCAGGAGAAACTTTAAATCTGGATGCTCAGTGTTTTTCCTAGTGCCGATTTGAAATTCCTGCAATTTTCACTGAAAAAGGTGTTGAGGCTAGTACCTTCCCATATATATGTATGGAGTGGAGTTTGCACCTGAAATGAAATTTTGTGTTCCCAATAAGCTAGGTGAATTTCTGCTTTCACACACACTTATCTCTAAGAACTGAGCATGTGGAGAGATGTTCGTTCATCTAGCACAAAGGGAACGGGTTGCAGTAGAAACTTTTCTCTGGTTTCTCACTCTGTTTCCTCGTGCCTGTTTGAAGTTCCTGCAGTTTTCAATGTAAAACCGAGTTGGAGCTAGCCCATACCCATAGATATGTATGGAGTGGAGTTTGCAACTGAAAAGAAACTTTGTGTTCCCAACAAGCTTGGTGAACGACGGCTTTCACACACACTGATCTCTCAGAACTGAGCATCTGGAGAGATGTTCGTTCATCTAGCACAAAGGGAACGGGGTGCAGGTGAGACTTTTCTCTGGTTTCTCAGTCTGTTTCCTACTGCCGGTTTGAAGTTCCTGCAGTTTTCACTGTAAAACAGATTTGGAGGTAGTACCTCCCCATATATATGTATGGAGTAGAGTTTGCAACTGAAAAGAAACTTCGGGTTCCCAACAAGCTAGGTGAATTACGGTTTTCACACACACATATCTCTCCGATCTTAGCATGTGGAGAGACTTTCGTTCATCTAGCACAAAGTGAATGGATTGCAGGAGAAACTTTTTCTCTGGTTTCTCAGTCTGTTTCATAGTGCGGGGTAGAACTTCCTGCAGTTTTCCCTGTAAAACCGAGTTGGAGCTAGTACCTCCCCATATATATGTAAGGAGTGGATTTTGCAACCTAAAAGAAACTTTGAGTTCCAAACTAGTTAGGTGAAGGTCGTCTTTCACACATAATTTTTTCTCAGAAATGAGCATGTGGAGAGACGTTCGTTCATCTAGCAGAAAGGGAAAGGGTTGCAGGGGAAACTTTTACTTTGGTTTCTCATTCTGTTTCCTAGTGCTGGTTTGAAGTTTCTGCCGTTTTCACTGTAAAACCGAGTTTGAGCTTGCCCATACCCATAGATTTTTATGGAGTGGTGTTTGCAACTGAAAAGAAACATTGTGTTCCAAAAAAGCTAGGTGAAGGACGGCTTTCACACACACTGATCTCTCAGAACTGAGCATGTGGAGAGATGTTCGTTCATCTAGCACATAGGGAACGGTTTGCAGGTGAAACTTTTACTCTGGTTTCTCAGTCTGTTTCCTACTGCCGGTTTGAAGTTCCTGCAGTTTTCCCTGTAATACCGAGTTGGAGATAGTACCGCCCCATATATATGTATGGAGTGGAGTGTTGTACTTAAAGAAACTTTGTGTTCCCAACAAGCTAGGTGAAGGACGGCTTTCACACATAATTTTCTCTCAGAAATGGGCATGTGGGGAGAAGTTCGTTCATCTAGCACAAAGGGAACGTGTTGCAGGAGAAACTTTAAATCTGGATGCTCAGTGTGTTTCCTAGTGCCGGTTTTGAAGTTCCTGCAATTTTCACTGAAAAAGGTGTTGGGGCTAGTACCTCCCGATATATATGTATGGAGTGGAGTTTGCACCTGAAAAGAAACTTTGTGTTCCTAACAAGCTAGTTGAAGTACGGCTTTCACACACAATTATGTCTCAGAACTGAGCATGTGGAGAGACGTTCGTTCATCTAGCACAAAGGGAACGGGTTGCAGGGGATACTTTTACTCTGGTTTCTCAGTCTGTTTCCGAGTGCCCGTTTGAAATTTCCTGCAGTTTTTCTCTGTAAACAGTTTTGGAGCTAGTCCCTACACATAGATATGTATGGAGTGAATTTTGTTAATGAAAAGAAACTTTGTGTTCCCAACCAGCTATGTGAAAGACGGCTTTCACACACACTTATCTCTCAGAACTGAGCATGTGGAGAGACGTTCGTTCATCTAGCACAAAGGGAAGGGGTTGCAGGAGAAACTTTTACTCTGGCTTCTCAGTCTGTTTCCTAGTGCCGATTTAGAAGTTCCTGCAGTTTTTCATTGTAAAACCGTGTTGGAGCTGGTACCACCTCATATATATGTATGGATTGGAGTTTGCAACTGAAAAGAAACTTTGTGTTCCCAACAAGCTATGTGAAGAATGGCTTTCACACAAACATATCTCTCAGAATTGAGCATGTTGAGAGACGTTCGTTCATCTATCCCAAATTGAACGTGTTGCAGGAGAAACTATTACTCTGGTTTCTCAGTCTGTTTTCAAGTGCCGGTTTGAAGTTCCTGCAATTTCACTGTAAAACCGAGTTGGAGCTATTCCATAACCACAGATATTTATGGATTGGAGTTTGCAACTGAAAAGAAACTTTGTGTTCCCAACAAGCTAGGTGAAGGACGGCTTTCACACACACTTATGTCTCAGAACTGAGCATGTGGAGAGACGTTCGTTCATCTAGCACAAAGGGAACGGGTATCAGGGGAAACTTTTACTCTGGTTTCTCAGTCTGTTTCCTAGTGCCGGTTTGAAGTTCCTGCACTTTTCTCTGTAAAACCGTGTTGGAGCTAGTCCCTACCCATATATACGTATGGAGTGAAATTTGTTAAGGAAAAAAAACTTTGTGTTCCCAACAAGCTATGTGAAGACGGCTTTCACACACAATTATCTCTCAGATCTTAGCATGTGGAGAGATTTCGTTCATCTAGCACAAAGGGAACGGGTTGCATGTGAAACTTTTACTCTGGTTTCTCAGTCTGTTTCCTACTGCCGGTTTGAAGTTCCTGCAGTTTTCACTGTAAAACAGATTTGGAGCTAGTACCTCCCCATATATATGTATGGAGTGGAGTTTGCAACTGAAAAGAAACTTTGGGTTTACAACAAGCTAGGTGAATTACGGCTTTCACACACACATATCTCTCCGATCTCAGCATGTGGAGAGACGTTCGTTCATCTAGCACAAAGGGAACGAATTGCAGGAGAAACTGTTTCTCTGGATTCTCAGTCTGTTTCCTAGTGCCGGTTAGAAGTTCCTGCAGTTTTCAATTTAAAACCGAGTTGGAGCTAGTACCTCCCCATATATATGTATGGAGTGGGGTTTGCAACCTAAAAGAAACTTTGTGTTCCAAACAAGTTAGGTGAAGTTCGTCTTTCACACATAATTTTCTCTCAGAAATGAGCAGGTGGAGAGACGTTCGTTCATCTAGCAGAAAGGGAACGGGTTGCAGGGGAAACTTTTACTCTGGGTTCTCAGTATGTTTCCTACTGCTGGTTTGAAATTTCTGCAGTTTTCACTGTAAAACAGAGTTGGAGCTTGCCCATACCCATAGATATGTATGGAGTGGTGTTTGCAACTGAAAAGAAACTTTGCGTTCCCACATGATAGGTGAAGTACGGCTTTCACACACATTTATCTCTCCGAAATGAGCATGTGGAGAGACGGTCGTTCATCTAGAACAAAGGGAATTGGTTGCAGGAGAAATTTTACTCTGGTTTCTCAGTCTGTTTCCTAGTGCCGGTTTGAAATTCCTGCAGTTTTCACTGTAAAACCGCGTTGGAGCTAGACCATACCCATATTATTTATGGATTTGTGTTTGCAACTGAAAAGAAACTTTGTGTTCTCAACAAGCTAGGTGAAGGACTGCTTTAACACCACATATCTATCAGAACTGAGCATGTGGAGAGACGTTCGTTCATGTAGCACAAAGGGAACTTGTGGCAGGAGAAACTTTTACTCTGGATTCTCAGTCTGATTCCTACTGCCGTTTTGATGTTCCTGCAGTTTTCCCTGTAAAACCGAGTTGGAGCTAGTACCTCCCCATATATATGTAAGGAATGGAGTTAGCAACCTAAAAGAAACTTAGTGTTCCCAACAAGCTAGGTGAAGGACGGCTTTCACACACAAATAAGTCTCAGAACTGAGCATGAGGAGAGACGTTCGTTCATCTAGCACAAATGCAACGGGTTGCAGGAGAAACTTTTACCCTGGTTCTCAGTCTGATTCCTAGTGCCTGTTTGAAGCTCCTGCAGTTTTCACTGTAAAACAGATTTGGAGCTAGTTTCCTCCCAATATATATGTATGGAGTGGTGTTTGCAACTGAAAAGAAACTTTGTGTTCCCAACAAACTAGGTGAAGGACGGAATTCACACACACTTACCTTTCAGAACTGAGCATGTGGAGAGACGTTCGTTCATCTAGAAGAAAGGGAACGGGTTGCAGTAGAAACTTTTACTAAGGTTTCTCAGTCTGTTTCCTAGTGCCTGTTTGAAGTTCCTGCAGTTTTCAACTGTAAAACCGAGTTGGAGCTAGCCCTACCCATAGAAAATTA
>NC_045699.1:2466391-2594562 GCF_009834535.1 Camelus ferus
AACAGTTTGCAGGAGGAAATTTTTACTCGTGTTCATCAGTCTGTTTCCTAGTGCGGTTGGAAGTTCTGCAGTTTTCACTGTAAAACCTAGTTGGATCTAGTACCTCCCCATATATTATGTATGGAGGGGGTTTGCCAACTGAAAAGAAAACTTTGGTTCCCAACAGGCTAGTTGAAGTAAGGCTTTCACACACAACTTATCTCTCAGAACTGAGTATGTGGAGAGACGTTCGTTCATCTAGCACAAAGGGACGGTGTGAAGGAGAAACTTTTACTCTGGTTTCTCAGTCTTTTTCCTACTGCCAGGTTGAACGTTCCTGCAGTTTTCACTGTAAAACCGTGTTGGAGCTAGTACAATCCAAATATATTTTTAGGGAGTGGAGTTTGCAACTGAAAAGAAACTTTGTGTTCCCAAAAAGCTAGATGAAGTACGGCTTTCACACACACGTATTTCTCAGAACTGAGCATGTGGAGAGACGTTCGTTTCATCTAGCACAAAGGGACGGGTTGCAGGAGAAACTTTTTACTCTGGTTATCAGTCTGTTTCCTAGTTCCGTTTGAAGTTCCTGCAGTTTTCAGTGCAAAACCGAGTTGGAGCTCGTACCTACCCATATATATGTTAGGAGTGGAGTTTGCAACTGAAAAGAAATATTGTGTTCCCAACAAGCTCCTTGAAGGACGGCTTTCACACACACATATCTCTCAGAACTGAGCATGTGGAGAGACGTTCTTTCATCTAGCACAAATGGAACGGGTTGCAGGGGAAACTTTTACTCTGGTTTCTCTAGTCTGTTTCCTACTGCCGGGTTGAAGTTACTGCAGTTTTCACTGTAAAACCGAGTTGGAGCTAGTACCTCCCCATACATATGTATGGAGTGGAGTTTGCAACAGAATGAAACTTTATGTTCCCAACAAGCTAGGTGAAGGACGGTTTCACACACACTTATCTCTCAGAACTGAGCATGTGGAGAGACTTCGTTCATCTAGCACAAAGGGAACGGGTTGCAGGAGAAATTTTTACTCTGGTTTCTCAGTCTGTTTCCTAGTGCCGGTTGGAAGTTCCTGCAGTTTTCACTGTAAAACCTAGTTGGATCTAGTACCTCCCCATATATATGTATGGAGGTGGGTTGCATCTGAAAAGAAACTTTGTGTTCCCAACAAGCTAGTTGAAATACGGCTTTCACACACACTTATCTCTCAGAACTGAGCATGTGGATAGACATTCGTTCATCTAGCACAAAGGGAACGGGTTGCAGGAGAAACTTTTACTCTGGGTTCTCAGTCTGTTTCCTAGTGCCGGTTTGAAGTTCCTGCAGTTTGCACTTTAAAACCGAGTTGGATCTAGTACCTCCTCATATATATGTATGTAGTGGGTTTGCAAGTGAAAGACAACTTTGTGTTCACTACAAGCTAGTTGAAGGACGGCTTTCACACACACTTATCTCTCAGAACTGAGCATGTGGAGAGAAGTTCGTTCATCTAGCACAAGGGAACGGGTTGCAGGGGAAAGTTTTTACTCTGGTTTCTCAGTCTGTTTCCTAGTGCCGGTTTGAAGTTCCTGCAGTTTTCATTGTAAAACCGAGTTGGAGCTAGTACCTCCCCATATATATGTATGGAGTGGAGTTTGCAAACTGAAAAGAAACTTTGTGTTCCCAACAAGCTAGGTGAAGTACGGCTCTCACACACAATTATCTATCAGAACTGAGTATTTGGAGAGACGTTCGTTCATCTAGCACAAAGGTAACGGGTTGCAGGGGAAACTTTACTCTGGTTTATCAGTCAGTTTCCTAGTGCCGGTTTGAAGTTCCTGCAGTTTTCACTGAAAACCGAGTTGGAGCTAGTACCCTCCCCATATATATGTATGGATTGGAGTTTGCAACTGAAAAGAAACTTTGTTTTCCCAACATACTATGTGAAGGACGGCTCTCACACACACTTATCTCCCAGAACTGAGCATGTGGAGAGACGTTCGTTCATCTAGCACAAAGGGAACAGATTGCAGGAGAAACTTTTACTCTGGTTTCTCAGAATTTTTCCTACTGCCGGTTTGAAGTTCCTACAATTTTCACTGTAAATCCGAGTTGGATCAAGTACCTCCCCATATATATGTATGGAGTGGGGTTTGCAACTGAAAAGAAACTTTGTGTTCCCAAAAATCTAGGTGAAGGAAGGCTCTCACACACACTTATCTCCCAGAACTGAGTATGTGGAGAGACGTTCGTTCATCTAGCACAAAGGGAACTGTTTGCAAGACAAAGTATTACTCTGGGTTCTCAGTCTGTTTCCTACTGCCGGTTGACGTTCCTGCAGTTTTCACTGTAAAACCGTGTTGGAGCTAGTACATCCAAATATATTTTTAGGGAGTGGATTTTGCAACTGAAAAGAAACTTTGTGTTCCCAAAAAGCTAGATGAAGTACGGCTTTCACACACACGTATTTCTCAGAACTGAGCATGTGGAGAGACGTTCGTTCATCTAGCACAAAGGGAACGGGTTGCAGGAGAAACTTTTACAATTTTTTCTCAGTCTGTTTCCTAGTTCCGGTTTGAAGTTCCAGCAGTTTTCACTGCAAAACCAAGTTGGAGCTCGTACCTCCCCATATATGTATAGAGTTGAGTTTGCAACTGAAAATAATCTTGTGTTCCCAACAAGCTAGGTGATGGACGGCTGTCACACGCAATTATCTCTCAGAACTGAGCATGTGGAGAGACGTTCTTTCATCTAGCACAAATGGAACTGGTTGCAGGGGAAACTTTTACTCTGGTTTCTCAGTCTGTTTCCTACTGCCGGTTTGAAGTTACTGCAGTTTTCACTGTAAAACCGAGTTGGGGCTAGTACCTCCCCATACATATGTATGGAGTGGAGTTTGCAACAGAATGAAACTTTATGTTCCCAACAAGCTAGGTGAAGGACGGCTTCACACACACTTATCTCTCAGAAATGAGCAAGAGGAGAGAAGTTCGTTCATCTAGCACAAAGGGAACGGGTTGCAGGAGACACTTTACTCTGGATTATCAGTCTGTTTCCTAGTTCTGGTTTGAAGTTCCTGCAGTATTCACTGCAAAACATAGTTGGAGCTCGTATCTCCACATATATATGTAAGGAGTGGTGTTTGCAACTGAAAAGAAATATTGTGTTCCCAACAAGCTCCTTGAAGGACGGCTTTCACACACACATATCTCTCAGAACTGAGCATGTGGAGAGACGTTCGTTCATCTAGCACAAATGGAACGGGTTGCATGGGAAATTTTACTCTGGTTTCTCAGTCTGTTTCCTACTGCCGGTTTGAAGTTCCTGCAGTTTTCACTGCAAAACCGAGTTGGAGCTCGTACCTCGCCATATATATGTAAGGAGTGGAGTTTCCAACTGAAAAGAAACTTTGTGTTCCCAACAAGCTCCTTGAAGGACGGCTTTCACACACACATATCTCTCAGAACTGAGCATGTGGAGAGACGTTCGTTCATCTAGCACAAATGGAACGGGTTGCAGGGGAAACTTTTACTCTGGTTTCTCAGTCTGTTTCCTAGTGCCGGTTTGAAGTTCCTGCAGTTTTCACTGTAAAACCGAGTTGGAGCTAGTACCTACCCATACATATGTATGGAGTGGAGTTTGCAACAGAATGAAACTTTATGTTCCCAACAAGCTAGGTGAAGGACGGCTTCACACACACTTATCTCTCAGAACTGAGCATGTGGAGAGAAGTACGTTCGTCTAGCACAAAGGAACGGGTTGCCGGAGAACCTTTTACCCTGGTTTTTCAGTCTGTTTCCTTGTGCCGGTTATGAAGTTCCTGCATTTTTCACTGTAAAAACGAGTTGAAGCTCGTACGTCCCCATATATATGTATGGAGTGGAGTTTGCAAGTGAAAAGAAACTTTGTGTTCCCAACAAGCATTGTGAAGGACGGCCTTCACACACACTTATCTCTCAGAACTGAGCATGTGGAGGGATGTTCGTTCATCTAGCACAAAGGGAACGGGTTGCAGGAGAAACTATTACTCTGGTTTCTCAGTCTGTTTCCTTGTGCCGGTTTGAAGTTCCTTCAGTTTTCACTGTAAAACCGATTTGGAGCTAGTACCTCCCAATATATATGTATGGATTGGGGTTTGCAACTGAAAAGAAACTTTGAGTTCCCAACAAGCTAGTTGAAGGACGGCTTTCACATACATTTATCTCTCAGAAATGAGCATGTGGAGAGACGTTCGTTCATCTAGCACAAATGGAACGGGTTGCAGGAGAAAGTTTTACTCTGGTTTCTCAGTCTGTTTCCTAGTGCCGGTTTGAAGTTCCTGCAATTTTCACTGTTAAACCGATTTGGATGTAGTACCTCCCCATATATATTTATGGAGTGGAGTTTGCAACTGAAAAGAAACTTTGTGTTCCCAACAAGCTAGTTGAAGGACGGCTTTACACACATTTATCTCTCAGATCTGAGCATGTGGAGAGACGTTCGTTCATCTAGCACAAAGGGAACGGGTTGCAGGAGAAACTTTTACTATTTTTTCTCAGTCTTTTCCTATTGCCGGTTGACGTTCCTGCAGTTTTCACTGTAGAACCGTGTTGGAGCTAGTACATCCAAATATATTTTTAAGGAGTGGAGTTTGCAACTGAAAAGAAACTTTGTGTTCCCAACATAGCTAGGTGAAGGACGGCTCTCACACACACTTATCTCTCCTGAACTGAGCATGTGGAGAGACGTTCGTTCATCTAGCACAAAGGGAACGGATTGCAGGAGAAACTTTTACTCTGGTTTCTCAGTCTGTTTCCTACTGCCGGTTTGAAGTTCCTGCAGTTTTCACTGTATAATCCGAGTTGGAGCTATGTACCTCCCCATATATATGTATGGAGTGGAGTTTGCAACTGAAAAGAACTTTGTGTTCCCAACAAGCTAGATGAAGTACGGCTTTCACACACACTTATCTCTCAGAAATGAGCATGTGGAGAGACGTTCGTTCATCTAGCACATAGGGAACGGGTTGAAGGAGAATCTTATACTCTGGTTTCTCAGTCTGTTTCCTACTGCCGGTTTGAAGTTCCTGCATTTTTCACTGTAAAACCTGAGTTGGAGCTTGTACCTCCCTATATATATGTATGGAATGGAATTTGCAAGTGAAAATAAACTTTGGGTTCCAAAAAGCTAGGTTAAGGACGGCGTACACACACTTATCTCCCAGAACTGAGCATGTGGAGAGACTTTCGTTCATCAAGCACAAACGGAACGGGTTGCAGGAGAAACTTTTACTCTGGTTTCTCAGTCTGTTTCCTAGTGCCAGTTTGAAGTTCCTGCAGTTTTCACTGTAATACCGAGTTGGAGCTAGTGCATCCCCATATATATGTATGGATTGTAGTTTGCAACTGAAAAGGAACTTTGTGTTCCCAACAAGCTAGGTGAAGGTCGGCTTTCACACACACTTATCTCTCAGAACTGAGCATGTGGAGAGACGTTCGTTCTTCTAGCACAAAAGGAACGGGTTGCAGGCGAAAATTTACTCTGGTTTCTCAGTCTGTTTCCTACTGCCGGTTTGAAGTTCCTGCAGTTTTCACTGTAAAATCGAGTTGGAGCTCGTACCTCCCCATATATATGTATGGAGTGGAGTTTCAACTGAAAAGAAACTTTGTGTTCCAAACAAGCTAGGTGAAGGACGGCTTTCACACACACATATTTCTCAGAACTGAGCATGTGGAGAGACGTTCGTTCATCTAGCACAAATGGAACGGGTTGAAGGGGAAACTTTTACTCTGGTTTCTCAGTCTGTTTCCTATTGCCGGTTTGAATTTCCTGAATTTTTCACTGTAAAAGAGAGTTGGAGCTAGTACCTCCCCATATATATGTATGGAGTGGATTTTGCAACAGGAAAGGAAACTTTGTGTTCCCAACAAGCTAAGTGAAAGGACGGCTTCACACACACTTATCTCTCAGAACTGAGCATGTGGAGAGACGTTCGTTCATCTAGCAAAAAGGGAACGGGTTGCAAGAGAAACGTTTACTCTGGTTTCTCATTCTGTTTCCTAGTGCCGGTTTGAATTTCCTGCAGTTTTCACTGTAAATCCGAGTTGGAGCTAGTACCTCCCCAATTATGTATAGAGTTGAGTTTGCAACTGAAAAGAATCTTTGTGTTCCCAACAAGCTAGGTGAAGGACGGCTTTCACACACACTTATCTCTCAGAACTGAGCATGTGGAGAGACGTTCGTTCATCTAGCACAAAGGGAACAGGTTGCAGGAGAAACTTTTACTCTGGTTTCTCAGTCTGTTTCCTAGTGCCGGTTTGAAGTTCCTGCAGTTTTCACTGTAAAACCGAGTTGGAGCTAGTACCTCCCCATATATATGTATGGAGTGGAGTTTGCAACTGAAAAGAAACTTTGTGTTCCCAACAAGCTAGGTGAAGTACGGCTTTCACACACACTTATCTCTCAGAACTGAGCATGTGGAGAGACGTTCGTTCATCTAGCACAAAGGGAACGGGTTGCAGGAGAAACTTTACTCTGGTTTCTCAGTCTGTTTCCTAGTGCCGGTTTGAAGTTCCTGCAGTTTTCACTGTAAAACCGAGTTGGAGCTAGTACCTCCCCATATATATGTATGGATTGGAGTTTGCAACTGAAAAGAAACTTTGTGTTCCCAACAAGCTAGGTGAAGGACGGCTTTCACACACAATTATCTCTCAGAACTGAGCATGTGAGAGACGTTCGTTCATCTAGCACAAAGGGAACGGTTTGCAGGAGAAACTTTTACTCTGGTTTCTCAGTCTGTTTCCTAGTGCCGGTTTGAAGTTCCTGCAGTTTTCACTGTAAAACCGAGTTGGAGCTAGTACCTCCCCATATATATGTATGGAGTGGAGTTTGCAACTGAAAAGAAACTTTGTGTTCCCAACAAGCTAGGTGAAGGACAGCTTTCACACACACTATATCTCTCAGAACTGAGCATGTGGATAGACGTTCGTTCATCTAGCACAAAGGGAACGGGTTGCAGGAGAAACTTTTACTCTGGTTTCTCAGTCTGTTTCCTAGTGCCGGTTTGAAGTTCCTGCAGTTTTCACTGTAAAACCGAGTTGGAGCTAGTACCTCCCCATATATATGTATGGAGTGGAGTTTGCAACTGAAAAGAAACTTTGTGTTCCCAACAAGCTAGGTGAAGGACGGCTTTCACACACACTTATCTCTCAGAACTGAGCATGTGGAGAGACGTTCGTTCATCTAGCACAAAGGGAACGGGTTGCAGGAGAAACTTTTACTCTGGTTTCTCAGTCTGTTTCCTAGTGCCGGTTTGAATTTCCTGCAGTTTTCACTGTAAAACCGAGTTGGAGCTAGTACCTCCCCATATATATGTATGGAGTGGAGTTTGCAACTGAAAAGAAACTTTGTGTTCCCAACAAGCTAGGTGAAGTACGGCTTTCACACACACTTATCTCTCAGAACTGAGCATGTGGAGAGACGTTCGTTCATCTAGCACAAAGGGAACGGGTTGCAGGAGAAACTTTTACTCTGGTTTCTCAGTCTGTTTCCTAGTGCCGGTTTGAAGTTCCTGCAGTTTTCACTGTAAAACCGAGTTGGAGCTAGTACCTCCCCATATATATGTATGGAGTGGAGTTTGCAACTGAAAAGAAACTTTGTGTTCCCAACAAGCTAGGTGAAGGACGGCTTTCACACACACTTATCTCTCAGAACTGAGCATGTGGAGAGACGTTCGTTCATCTAGCACAAAGGGAACGGTGTGCAGGAGAAACTTTTACTCTGGTTTCTCAGTCTGTTTCCTAGTGCCGGTTTGAAGTTCCTGCAGTTTTCACTGTAAAACCGAGTTGGAGCTAGTACCTCCCCATATATATGTATGGAGTGGAGTTTGCAACTGAAAAGAAACTTTGTGTTCCCAACAAGCTAGGTGAAGGACGGCTTTCACACACACTTATCTCTCAGAACTGAGCATGTGGAGAGACGTTCGTTCATCTAGCACAAAGGGAACGGGTTGCAGGAGAAACTTTTACTCTGGTTTCTCAGTCTGTTTCCTAGTGCCGGTTTGAAGTTCCTGCAGTTTTCACTGTAAAACCGAGTTGGAGCTCGTACCTCCCCATATATATGTATGGAGTGGAGTTTGCAACTGAAAAGAAACTTTGTGTTCCCAACAAGCTAGGTGAAGGACGGCTTTCACACACACATTATCTCTCAGAACTGAGCATGTGGAGAGACGTTCGTTCATCTAGCACAAATGGAACGGGTTGCAGGGGAAATTTTACTCTGGTTTCTCAGTCTGTTTCCTACTGCCGGTTTGAAGTTCCTGCAGTTTTCACTGCAAAACCGAGTTGGAGCTCGTACCTCGCCATATATATGTAAGGAGTGGAGATTGCAACTGAAAAGAAACTATGTGTTCCCAACAAGCTCCTTGAAGGACGGCTTTCACACACACATATCTCTCAGAACTGAGCATGTGGAGAGACGTTCGTTCATCTAGCACAAATGGAACGAGTTGCAGGGGAAACTTTTACTCTGGTTTCTCAGTCTGTTTCCTAGTGCCGGTTTGAAGTTCCTGCAGTTTTCACTGTAAAACCGAGTTGGAGCTAGTACCTACCCATACATATGTATGGAGTGGAGTTTGCAACTTAAAAGAAAATTTGTGTTCCCAACAAGCTATGTGATGGACGGCTTTAACACACACATATTTCTCAGAACTGAGCATGTGGAGAAACGTTCGTTCATCTAGCACAAATTGAACGGGTTGCAGGGGAAACTTTTACTCTGGTTTCTCAGTCTGTTTCCTACTGCCGGGTTGAAGTTTCTGCAGTTTTCACTGTAAAACCGAGTTGGAGCTAGTACCTTCCCGTATATATGTATGGAGTGGAGTCTGCAACTGAAAAGAAACATTGTGTTCCCAACAAGCTAGGTGAAGTACGGCTTTCACACACACTTATCTCTCAGAACTGAGCATGTGGAGAAACGTTCGTTCATCTAGCACAAAAGGAACGGGTTGCAGGGAAAATTTTACTCTTGTTTCTCAGTCTGTTTCCTAGTGCCGGTTTGAAGTTCCTGCAGTTTTCACTGTAAAACCGAGTTGGTGCTAGTACCTCCCCATATATATGTATGGAGTGGATTTTACAACTGAAAAGAAACTTTCTGTTCCCAACAAGGTACTTGAAGGACGGCTTCACACACACTCATCTCTCAGAACTGAGCATGTGGAGAGACGTTCGTTCATCTAGCACAAAGGGAACGGGTTGCAGGAGAAACGTTTACTCTGGTTTCTCAGTCTGTTTCCTAGTGCCGGATTGAAGTTCCTGCAGTTTTCACTGTAAATCCGAGTTGGAGCTTAGTACCTCCCCATATATATGTATAGAGTTGAGTTTGCAACTGAAAAGAATCTTTGTGTTCCCTACAAGCTAGGTGAAGGACGGATTTCACACACACTTATCTCTCAGAACTGAGCATGTGGAGAGATGTTCGTTCATCTAGCAAAAAGGGAACTGGTTGCAGGAGAAACTTTTCTCTGGATTCTCAGTGTGTTTCCTACTGCCGGTTTGAAAGTTCCTGCAGTTTTCACTGTAAAACCGAGTTGGAGCTAGTACCTCCCCATATATATGTATGGAGTGGAGTTTGCAATCTGAAAAGAACTTTGTGTTCCCAACAAGCTAGGTGAAGGACGGCTTTCACACACACTTATCTCTCAGAACTGAGCATGTGGAGAGACGTTCGTTCATCTAGCACAAAAGGGAACGGGTTGCAGGGGAAAATGTACTCTGGTTTCTCAGTATGTTTCCTACTGCCGGTTTGAAGTTCCTGCAGTTTTCACTGTAAAACCGAGTTGGAGCTCGTACCTCCCCATATATATGTATGGAGTGGAGTTTGCATCTGAAAAGAAACTTTGTGTTCCCAACAACCTATGTGAAGGACGGCTTCACACAATCTTATCTCTCAGAACTGAGCATGTGGATAGACATTCGTTCATCAAGCACAAATGGAAAGGGTTGCTGGAGAATCTTTTACTCTGGTTTCTCAGTCTGTTTCCTACTGTCTGTTTGAAGTTCCTGCAGTTTTCACTGTAAAACAGAGTTGCAGCTCATTACCTCCCCATATATATGTATGGAGTGGAGTTTGCAACTGAAAAGAAACTTTGTGTTCCCAACAAGCTATGTGAAGGACGGCTTTCACACACACTATTCTCTCAGAACTGAGCATGTGGAGAGACGTTCGTTCATCTAGCACAAAGGGAACGGGTTGCAGGGGAAACTTTTACTCTGGTTTCTCAGTCTGTTTCCTAGTGCCGGTTTGAAGTTCCTGCAGTTTTCACTGTAAACCGAGTTGGAGCTAGTACCTCCCCATATATATGTATGGAGTGGAGTTTGCAACTGAAAAGAAACTTTGTGTTCCCAACAAGCTAGGTGAAGGACGGCTTTCACACACACTTATCTCTCAGAACTGAGCATGTGGAGAGACGTTCGTTCATCTAGCACAAAGGGAACGGGTTGCAGGAGAAACTTTTACTCTGGTTTCTCAGTCTGTTTCCTAGTGCCGGTTTGAAGTTCCTGCAGTTTTCACTGTAAAACCGAGTTGGAGCTAGTACCTCCCCATATATATGTATGGAGTGGAGTTTGCAACTGAAAAGAAACTTTGTGTTCCCAACAAGCTAGGTGAAGGACGGCTTTCACACACACTTATCTCTCAGAACTGAGCATGTGGAGAGACGTTCGTTCATCTAGCACAAAGGGAACGGGTTGCAGGAGAAACTTTTACTCTGGTTTCTCAGTCTGTTTCCTAGTGCCGGTTTGAAGTTCCTGCAGTTTTCACTGTAAAACCGAGTTGGAGCTAGTACCTCCCCATATATATGTATGGAGTGGAGTTTGCAACTGAAAAGAAACTTTGTGTTCCCAACAAGCTAGGTGAAGGACGGCTTTCACACACACTTATCTCTCAGAACTGAGCATGTGGAGAGACGTTCGTTCATCTAGCACAAAGGGAACGGGTTGCAGGAGAAACTTTTACTCTGGTTTCTCAGTCTGTTTCCTAGTGCCGGTTTGAAGTTCCTGCAGTTTTCACTGTAAAACCGAGTTGGAGCTAGTACCTCCCCATATATATGTATGGAGTGGAGTTTGCAACTGAAAAGAAACTTTGTGTTCCCAACAAGCTAGGTGAAGGACGGCTTTCACACACACTTATCTCTCAGAACTGAGCATGTGGAGAGACGTTCGTTCATCTAGCACAAAGGGAACGGGTTGCAGGAGAAACTTTTACTCTGGTTTCTCAGTCTGTTTCCTAGTGCCGGTTTGAAGTTCCTGCAGTTTTCACTGTAAAACCGAGTTGGAGCTAGTACCTCCCCATATATATGTATGGAGTGGAGTTTGCAACTGAAAAGAAACTTTGTGTTCCCAACAAGCTAGGTGAAGGACGGCTTTCACACACACTTATCTCTCAGAACTGAGCATGTGGAGAGACGTTCGTTCATCTAGCACAAAGGGAACGGGTTGCAGGAGAAACTTTTACTCTGGTTTCTCAGTCTGTTTCCTAGTGCCGGTTTGAAGTTCCTGCAGTTTTCACTGTAAAACCGAGTTGGAGCTAGTACCTCCCCATATATATGTATGGAGTGGAGTTTGCAACTGAAAAGAAACTTTGTGTTCCCAACAAGCTAGGTGAAGGACGGCTTTCACACACACTTATCTCTCAGAACTGAGCATGTGGAGAGACGTTCGTTCATCTAGCACAAAGGGAACGGGTTGCAGGAGAAACTTTTACTCTGGTTTCTCAGTCTGTTTCCTAGTGCCGGTTTGAAGTTCCTGCAGTTTTCACTGTAAAACCGAGTTGGAGCTAGTACCTCCCCATATATATGTATGGAGTGGAGTTTGCAACTGAAAAGAAACTTTGTGTTCCCAACAAGCTAGGTGAAGGACGGCTTTCACACACACTTATCTCTCAGAACTGAGCATGTGGAGAGACGTTCGTTCATCTAGCACAAAGGGAACGGGTTGCAGGAGAAACTTTACTCTGGTTTCTCAGTCTGTTTCCTAGTGCCGGTTTGAAGTTCCTGCAGTTTTCACTGTAAAACCGAGTTGGAGCTAGTACCTCCCCATATATATGTATGGAGTGGAGTTTGCAACTGAAAAGAAACTTTGTGTTCCCAACAAGCTAGGTGAAGGACGGCTTTCACACACACTTATCTCTCAGAACTGAGCATGTGGAGAGACGTTCGTTCATCTAGCACAAAGGGAACGGTTTGCAGGAGAAACTTTTACTCTGGTTTCTCAGTCTGTTTCCTAGTGCCGGTTTGAAGTTCCTGCAGTTTTCACTGTAAAACCGAGTTGGAGCTAGTACCTCCCCATATATATGTATGGAGTGGAGTTTGCAACTGAAAAGAAACTTTGTGTTCCCAACAAGCTAGGTGAAGGACGGCTTTCACACACACTTATCTCTCAGAACTGAGCATGTGGAGAGACGTTCGTTCATCTAGCACAAAGGGAACGGGTTGCAGGAGAAACTTTTACTCTGGTTTCTCAGTCTGTTTCCTAGTGCCGGTTTGAAGTTCCTGCAGTTTTCACTGTAAAACCGAGTTGGAGCTAGTACCTCCCCATATATATGTATGGAGTGGAGTTTGCAACTGAAAAGAAACTTTGTGTTCCCAACAAGCTAGGTGAAGGACGGCTTTCACACACACTTATCTCTCAGAACTGAGCATGTGGAGAGACGTTCGTTCATCTAGCACAAAGGGAACGGGTTGCAGGAGAAACTTTTACTCTGGTTTCTCAGTCTGTTTCCTAGTGCCGGTTTGAAGTTCCTGCAGTTTTCACTGTAAAACCGAGTTGGAGCTAGTACCTCCCCATATATATGTATGGAGTGGAGTTTGCAACTGAAAAGAAACTTTGTGTTCCCAACAAGCTAGGTGAAGGACGGCTTTCACACACACTTATCTCTCAGAACTGAGCATGTGGAGAGACGTTCGTTCATCTAGCACAAAGGGAACGGGTTGCAGGAGAAACTTTTACTCTGGTTTCTCAGTCTGTTTCCTAGTGCCGGTTTGAAGTTCCTGCAGTTTTCACTGTAAAACCGAGTTGGAGCTAGTACCTCCCCATATATATGTATGGAGTGGAGTTTGCAACTGAAAAGAAACTTTGTGTTCCCAACAAGCTAGGTGAAGGACGGCTTTCACACACACTTATCTCTCAGAACTGAGCATGTGGAGAGACGTTCGTTCATCTAGCACAAAGGGAACGGGTTGCAGGAGAAACTTTTACTCTGGTTTCTCAGTCTGTTTCCTAGTGCCGGTTTGAAGTTCCTGCAGTTTTCACTGTAAAACCGAGTTGGAGCTAGTACCTCCCCATATATATGTATGGAGTGGAGTTTGCAACTGAAAAGAAACTTTGTGTTCCCAACAAGCTAGGTGAAGGACGGCTTTCACACACACTTATCTCTCAGAACTGAGCATGTGGAGAGACGTTCGTTCATCTAGCACAAAGGGAACGGGTTGCAGGAGAAACTTTTACTCTGGTTTCTCAGTCTGTTTCCTAGTGCCGGTTTGAAGTTCCTGCAGTTTTCACTGTAAAACCGAGTTGGAGCTAGTACCTCCCCATATATATGTATGGAGTGGAGTTTGCAACTGAAAAGAAACTTTGTGTTCCCAACAAGCTAGGTGAAGGACGGCTTTCACACACACTTATCTCTCAGAACTGAGCATGTGGAGAGACGTTCGTTCATCTAGCACAAAGGGAACGGGTTGCAGGAGAAACTTTTACTCTGGTTTCTCAGTCTGTTTCCTAGTGCCGGTTTGAAGTTCCTGCAGTTTTCACTGTAAAACCGAGTTGGAGCTAGTACCTCCCCATATATATGTATGGAGTGGAGTTTGCAACTGAAAAGAAACTTTGTGTTCCCAACAAGCTAGGTGAAGGACGGCTTTCACACACACTTATCTCTCAGAACTGAGCATGTGGAGAGACGTTCGTTCATCTAGCACAAAGGGAACGGGTTGCAGGAGAAACTTTTACTCTGGTTTCTCAGTCTGTTTCCTAGTGCCGGTTTGAAGTTCCTGCAGTTTTCACTGTAAAACCGAGTTGGAGCTAGTACCTCCCCATATATATGTATGGAGTGGAGTTTGCAACTGAAAAGAAACTTTGTGTTCCCAACAAGCTAGGTGAAGGACGGCTTTCACACACACTTATCTCTCAGAACTGAGCATGTGGAGAGACGTTCGTTCATCTAGCACAAAGGGAACGGGTTGCAGGAGAAACTTTTACTCTGGTTTCTCAGTCTGTTTCCTAGTGCCGGTTTGAAGTTCCTGCAGTTTTCACTGTAAAACCGAGTTGGAGCTAGTACCTCCCCATATATATGTATGGAGTGGAGTTTGCAACTGAAAAGAAACTTTGTGTTCCCAACAAGCTAGGTGAAGGACGGCTTCACACACACTTATCTCTCAGAACTGAGCATGTGGAGAGACGTTCGTTCATCTAGCACAAAGGGAACGGGTTGCAGGAGAAACTTTTACTCTGGTTTCTCAGTCTGTTTCCTAGTGCCGGTTTGAAGTTCCTGCAGTTTTCACTGTAAAACCGAGTTGGAGCTAGTACCTCCCCATATATATGTATGGAGTGGAGTTTGCAACTGAAAAGAAACTTTGTGTTCCCAACAAGCTAGGTGAAGGACGGCTTTCACACACACTTATCTCTCAGAACTGAGCATGTGGAGAGACGTTCGTTCATCTAGCACAAAGGGAACGGGTTGCAGGAGAAACTTTTACTCTGGTTTCTCAGTCTGTTTCCTAGTGCCGGTTTGAAGTTCCTGCAGTTTTCACTGTAAAACCGAGTTGGAGCTAGTACCTCCCCATATATATGTATGGAGTGGAGTTTGCAACTGAAAAGAAACTTTGTGTTCCCAACAAGCTAGGTGAAGGACGGCTTTCACACACACTTATCTCTCAGAACTGAGCATGTGGAGAGACGTTCGTTCATCTAGCACAAAGGGAACGGGTTGCAGGAGAAACTTTTACTCTGGTTTCTCAGTCTGTTTCCTAGTGCCGGTTTGAAGTTCCTGCAGTTTTCACTGTAAAACCGAGTTGGAGCTAGTACCTCCCCATATATATGTATGGAGTGGAGTTTGCAACTGAAAAGAAACTTTGTGTTCCCAACAAGCTAGGTGAAGGACGGCTTTCACACACACTTATCTCTCAGAACTGAGCATGTGGAGAGACGTTCGTTCATCTAGCACAAAGGGAACGGGTTGCAGGAGAAACTTTTACTCTGGTTTCTCAGTCTGTTTCCTAGTGCCGGTTTGAAGTTCCTGCAGTTTTCACTGTAAAACCGAGTTGGAGCTAGTACCTCCCCATATATATGTATGGAGTGGAGTTTGCAACTGAAAAGAAACTTTGTGTTCCCAACAAGCTAGGTGAAGGACGGCTTTCACACACACTTATCTCTCAGAACTGAGCATGTGGAGAGACGTTCGTTCATCTAGCACAAAGGGAACGGGTTGCAGGAGAAACTTTTACTCTGGTTTCTCAGTCTGTTTCCTAGTGCCGGTTTGAAGTTCCTGCAGTTTTCACTGTAAAACCGAGTTGGAGCTAGTACCTCCCCATATATATGTATGGAGTGGAGTTTGCAACTGAAAAGAAACTTTGTGTTCCCAACAAGCTAGGTGAAGGACGGCTTTCACACACACTTATCTCTCAGAACTGAGCATGTGGAGAGACGTTCGTTCATCTAGCACAAAGGGAACGGGTTGCAGGAGAAACTTTTACTCTGGTTTCTCAGTCTGTTTCCTAGTGCCGGTTTGAAGTTCCTGCAGTTTTCACTGTAAAACCGAGTTGGAGCTAGTACCTCCCCATATATATGTATGGAGTGGAGTTTGCAACTGAAAAGAAACTTTGTGTTCCCAACAAGCTAGGTGAAGGACGGCTTTCACACACACTTATCTCTCAGAACTGAGCATGTGGAGAGACGTTCGTTCATCTAGCACAAAGGGAACGGGTTGCAGGAGAAACTTTTACTCTGGTTTCTCAGTCTGTTTCCTAGTGCCGGTTTGAAGTTCCTGCAGTTTTCACTGTAAAACCGAGTTGGAGCTAGTACCTCCCCATATATATGTATGGAGTGGAGTTTGCAACTGAAAAGAAACTTTGTGTTCCCAACAAGCTAGGTGAAGGACGGCTTTCACACACACTTATCTCTCAGAACTGAGCATGTGGAGAGACGTTCGTTCATCTAGCACAAAGGGAACGGGTTGCAGGAGAAACTTTTACTCTGGTTTCTCAGTCTGTTTCCTAGTGCCGGTTTGAAGTTCCTGCAGTTTTCACTGTAAAACCGAGTTGGAGCTAGTACCTCCCCATATATATGTATGGAGTGGAGTTTGCAACTGAAAAGAAACTTTGTGTTCCCAACAAGCTAGGTGAAGGACGGCTTTCACACACACTTATCTCTCAGAACTGAGCATGTGGAGAGACGTTCGTTCATCTAGCACAAAGGGAACGGGTTGCAGGAGAAACTTTTACTCTGGTTTCTCAGTCTGTTTCCTAGTGCCGGTTTGAAGTTCCTGCAGTTTTCACTGTAAAACCGAGTTGGAGCTAGTACCTCCCCATATATATGTATGGAGTGGAGTTTGCAACTGAAAAGAAACTTTGTGTTCCCAACAAGCTAGGTGAAGGACGGCTTTCACACACACTTATCTCTCAGAACTGAGCATGTGGAGAGACGTTCGTTCATCTAGCACAAAGGGAACGGGTTGCAGGAGAAACTTTTACTCTGGTTTCTCAGTCTGTTTCCTAGTGCCGGTTTGAAGTTCCTGCAGTTTTCACTGTAAAACCGAGTTGGAGCTAGTACCTCCCCATATATATGTATGGAGTGGAGTTTGCAACTGAAAAGAAACTTTGTGTTCCCAACAAGCTAGGTGAAGGACGGCTTTCACACACACTTATCTCTCAGAACTGAGCATGTGGAGAGACGTTCGTTCATCTAGCACAAAGGGAACGGGTTGCAGGAGAAACTTTTACTCTGGTTTCTCAGTCTGTTTCCTAGTGCCGGTTTGAAGTTCCTGCAGTTTTCACTGTAAAACCGAGTTGGAGCTAGTACCTCCCCATATATATGTATGGAGTGGAGTTTGCAACTGAAAAGAAACTTTGTGTTCCCAACAAGCTAGGTGAAGGACGGCTTTCACACACACTTATCTCTCAGAACTGAGCATGTGGAGAGACGTTCGTTCATCTAGCACAAAGGGAACGGGTTGCAGGAGAAACTTTTACTCTGGTTTCTCAGTCTGTTTCCTAGTGCCGGTTTGAAGTTCCTGCAGTTTTCACTGTAAAACCGAGTTGGAGCTAGTACCTCCCCATATATATGTATGGAGTGGAGTTTGCAACTGAAAAGAAACTTTGTGTTCCCAACAAGCTAGGTGAAGGACGGCTTTCACACACACTTATCTCTCAGAACTGAGCATGTGGAGAGACGTTCGTTCATCTAGCACAAAGGGAACGGGTTGCAGGAGAAACTTTTACTCTGGTTTCTCAGTCTGTTTCCTAGTGCCGGTTTGAAGTTCCTGCAGTTTTCACTGTAAAACCGAGTTGGAGCTAGTACCTCCCCATATATATGTATGGAGTGGAGTTTGCAACTGAAAAGAAACTTTGTGTTCCCAACAAGCTAGGTGAAGGACGGCTTTCACACACACTTATCTCTCAGAACTGAGCATGTGGAGAGACGTTCGTTCATCTAGCACAAAGGGAACGGGTTGCAGGAGAAACTTTTACTCTGGTTTCTCAGTCTGTTTCCTAGTGCCGGTTTGAAGTTCCTGCAGTTTTCACTGTAAAACCGAGTTGGAGCTAGTACCTCCCCATATATATGTATGGAGTGGAGTTTGCAACTGAAAAGAAACTTTGTGTTCCCAACAAGCTAGGTGAAGGACGGCTTTCACACACACTTATCTCTCAGAACTGAGCATGTGGAGAGACGTTCGTTCATCTAGCACAAAGGGAACGGGTTGCAGGAGAAACTTTTACTCTGGTTTCTCAGTCTGTTTCCTAGTGCCGGTTTGAAGTTCCTGCAGTTTTCACTGTAAAACCGAGTTGGAGCTAGTACCTCCCCATATATATGTATGGAGTGGAGTTTGCAACTGAAAAGAAACTTTGTGTTCCCAACAAGCTAGGTGAAGGACGGCTTTCACACACACTTATCTCTCAGAACTGAGCATGTGGAGAGACGTTCGTTCATCTAGCACAAAGGGAACGGGTTGCAGGAGAAACTTTTACTCTGGTTTCTCAGTCTGTTTCCTAGTGCCGGTTTGAAGTTCCTGCAGTTTTCACTGTAAAACCGAGTTGGAGCTAGTACCTCCCCATATATATGTATGGAGTGGAGTTTGCAACTGAAAAGAAACTTTGTGTTCCCAACAAGCTAGGTGAAGGACGGCTTTCACACACACTTATCTCTCAGAACTGAGCATGTGGAGAGACGTTCGTTCATCTAGCACAAAGGGAACGGGTTGCAGGAGAAACTTTTACTCTGGTTTCTCAGTCTGTTTCCTAGTGCCGGTTTGAAGTTCCTGCAGTTTTCACTGTAAAACCGAGTTGGAGCTAGTACCTCCCCATATATATGTATGGAGTGGAGTTTGCAACTGAAAAGAAACTTTGTGTTCCCAACAAGCTAGGTGAAGGACGGCTTTCACACACACTTATCTCTCAGAACTGAGCATGTGGAGAGACGTTCGTTCATCTAGCACAAAGGGAACGGGTTGCAGGAGAAACTTTTACTCTGGTTTCTCAGTCTGTTTCCTAGTGCCGGTTTGAAGTTCCTGCAGTTTTCACTGTAAAACCGAGTTGGAGCTAGTACCTCCCCATATATATGTATGGAGTGGAGTTTGCAACTGAAAAGAAACTTTGTGTTCCCAACAAGCTAGGTGAAGGACGGCTTTCACACACACTTATCTCTCAGAACTGAGCATGTGGAGAGACGTTCGTTCATCTAGCACAAAGGGAACGGGTTGCAGGAGAAACTTTTACTCTGGTTTCTCAGTCTGTTTCCTAGTGCCGGTTTGAAGTTCCTGCAGTTTTCACTGTAAAACCGAGTTGGAGCTAGTACCTCCCCATATATATGTATGGAGTGGAGTTTGCAACTGAAAAGAAACTTTGTGTTCCCAACAAGCTAGGTGAAGGACGGCTTTCACACACACTTATCTCTCAGAACTGAGCATGTGGAGAGACGTTCGTTCATCTAGCACAAAGGGAACGGGTTGCAGGAGAAACTTTTACTCTGGTTTCTCAGTCTGTTTCCTAGTGCCGGTTTGAAGTTCCTGCAGTTTTCACTGTAAAACCGAGTTGGAGCTAGTACCTCCCCATATATATGTATGGAGTGGAGTTTGCAACTGAAAAGAAACTTTGTGTTCCCAACAAGCTAGGTGAAGGACGGCTTTCACACACACTTATCTCTCAGAACTGAGCATGTGGAGAGACGTTCGTTCATCTAGCACAAAGGGAACGGGTTGCAGGAGAAACTTTTACTCTGGTTTCTCAGTCTGTTTCCTAGTGCCGGTTTGAAGTTCCTGCAGTTTTCACTGTAAAACCGAGTTGGAGCTAGTACCTCCCCATATATATGTATGGAGTGGAGTTTGCAACTGAAAAGAAACTTTGTGTTCCCAACAAGCTAGGTGAAGGACGGCTTTCACACACACTTATCTCTCAGAACTGAGCATGTGGAGAGACGTTCGTTCATCTAGCACAAAGGGAACGGGTTGCAGGAGAAACTTTTACTCTGGTTTCTCAGTCTGTTTCCTAGTGCCGGTTTGAAGTTCCTGCAGTTTTCACTGTAAAACCGAGTTGGAGCTAGTACCTCCCCATATATATGTATGGAGTGGAGTTTGCAACTGAAAAGAAACTTTGTGTTCCCAACAAGCTAGGTGAAGGACGGCTTTCACACACACTTATCTCTCAGAACTGAGCATGTGGAGAGACGTTCGTTCATCTAGCACAAAGGGAACGGGTTGCAGGAGAAACTTTTACTCTGGTTTCTCAGTCTGTTTCCTAGTGCCGGTTTGAAGTTCCTGCAGTTTTCACTGTAAAACCGAGTTGGAGCTAGTACCTCCCCATATATATGTATGGAGTGGAGTTTGCAACTGAAAAGAAACTTTGTGTTCCCAACAAGCTAGGTGAAGGACGGCTTTCACACACACTTATCTCTCAGAACTGAGCATGTGGAGAGACGTTCGTTCATCTAGCACAAAGGGAACGGGTTGCAGGAGAAACTTTTACTCTGGTTTCTCAGTCTGTTTCCTAGTGCCGGTTTGAAGTTCCTGCAGTTTTCACTGTAAAACCGAGTTGGAGCTAGTACCTCCCCATATATATGTATGGAGTGGAGTTTGCAACTGAAAAGAAACTTTGTGTTCCCAACAAGCTAGGTGAAGGACGGCTTTCACACACACTTATCTCTCAGAACTGAGCATGTGGAGAGACGTTCGTTCATCTAGCACAAAGGGAACGGGTTGCAGGAGAAACTTTTACTCTGGTTTCTCAGTCTGTTTCCTAGTGCCGGTTTGAAGTTCCTGCAGTTTTCACTGTAAAACCGAGTTGGAGCTAGTACCTCCCCATATATATGTATGGAGTGGAGTTTGCAACTGAAAAGAAACTTTGTGTTCCCAACAAGCTAGGTGAAGGACGGCTTTCACACACACTTATCTCTCAGAACTGAGCATGTGGAGAGACGTTCGTTCATCTAGCACAAAGGGAACGGGTTGCAGGAGAAACTTTTACTCTGGTTTCTCAGTCTGTTTCCTAGTGCCGGTTTGAAGTTCCTGCAGTTTTCACTGTAAAACCGAGTTGGAGCTAGTACCTCCCCATATATATGTATGGAGTGGAGTTTGCAACTGAAAAGAAACTTTGTGTTCCCAACAAGCTAGGTGAAGGACGGCTTTCACACACACTTATCTCTCAGAACTGAGCATGTGGAGAGACGTTCGTTCATCTAGCACAAAGGGAACGGGTTGCAGGAGAAACTTTTACTCTGGTTTCTCAGTCTGTTTCCTAGTGCCGGTTTGAAGTTCCTGCAGTTTTCACTGTAAAACCGAGTTGGAGCTAGTACCTCCCCATATATATGTATGGAGTGGAGTTTGCAACTGAAAAGAAACTTTGTGTTCCCAACAAGCTAGGTGAAGGACGGCTTTCACACACACTTATCTCTCAGAACTGAGCATGTGGAGAGACGTTCGTTCATCTAGCACAAAGGGAACGGGTTGCAGGAGAAACTTTTACTCTGGTTTCTCAGTCTGTTTCCTAGTGCCGGTTTGAAGTTCCTGCAGTTTTCACTGTAAAACCGAGTTGGAGCTAGTACCTCCCCATATATATGTATGGAGTGGAGTTTGCAACTGAAAAGAAACTTTGTGTTCCCAACAAGCTAGGTGAAGGACGGCTTTCACACACACTTATCTCTCAGAACTGAGCATGTGGAGAGACGTTCGTTCATCTAGCACAAAGGGAACGGGTTGCAGGAGAAACTTTTACTCTGGTTTCTCAGTCTGTTTCCTAGTGCCGGTTTGAAGTTCCTGCAGTTTTCACTGTAAAACCGAGTTGGAGCTAGTACCTCCCCATATATATGTATGGAGTGGAGTTTGCAACTGAAAAGAAACTTTGTGTTCCCAACAAGCTAGGTGAAGGACGGCTTTCACACACACTTATCTCTCAGAACTGAGCATGTGGAGAGACGTTCGTTCATCTAGCACAAAGGGAACGGGTTGCAGGAGAAACTTTTACTCTGGTTTCTCAGTCTGTTTCCTAGTGCCGGTTTGAAGTTCCTGCAGTTTTCACTGTAAAACCGAGTTGGAGCTAGTACCTCCCCATATATATGTATGGAGTGGAGTTTGCAACTGAAAAGAAACTTTGTGTTCCCAACAAGCTAGGTGAAGGACGGCTTTCACACACACTTATCTCTCAGAACTGAGCATGTGGAGAGACGTTCGTTCATCTAGCACAAAGGGAACGGGTTGCAGGAGAAACTTTTACTCTGGTTTCTCAGTCTGTTTCCTAGTGCCGGTTTGAAGTTCCTGCAGTTTTCACTGTAAAACCGAGTTGGAGCTAGTACCTCCCCATATATATGTATGGAGTGGAGTTTGCAACTGAAAAGAAACTTTGTGTTCCCAACAAGCTAGGTGAAGGACGGCTTTCACACACACTTATCTCTCAGAACTGAGCATGTGGAGAGACGTTCGTTCATCTAGCACAAAGGGAACGGGTTGCAGGAGAAACTTTTACTCTGGTTTCTCAGTCTGTTTCCTAGTGCCGGTTTGAAGTTCCTGCAGTTTTCACTGTAAAACCGAGTTGGAGCTAGTACCTCCCCATATATATGTATGGAGTGGAGTTTGCAACTGAAAAGAAACTTTGTGTTCCCAACAAGCTAGGTGAAGGACGGCTTTCACACACACTTATCTCTCAGAACTGAGCATGTGGAGAGACGTTCGTTCATCTAGCACAAAGGGAACGGGTTGCAGGAGAAACTTTTACTCTGGTTTCTCAGTCTGTTTCCTAGTGCCGGTTTGAAGTTCCTGCAGTTTTCACTGTAAAACCGAGTTGGAGCTAGTACCTCCCCATATATATGTATGGAGTGGAGTTTGCAACTGAAAAGAAACTTTGTGTTCCCAACAAGCTAGGTGAAGGACGGCTTTCACACACACTTATCTCTCAGAACTGAGCATGTGGAGAGACGTTCGTTCATCTAGCACAAAGGGAACGGGTTGCAGGAGAAACTTTTACTCTGGTTTCTCAGTCTGTTTCCTAGTGCCGGTTTGAAGTTCCTGCAGTTTTCACTGTAAAACCGAGTTGGAGCTAGTACCTCCCCATATATATGTATGGAGTGGAGTTTGCAACTGAAAAGAAACTTTGTGTTCCCAACAAGCTAGGTGAAGGACGGCTTTCACACACACTTATCTCTCAGAACTGAGCATGTGGAGAGACGTTCGTTCATCTAGCACAAAGGGAACGGGTTGCAGGAGAAACTTTTACTCTGGTTTCTCAGTCTGTTTCCTAGTGCCGGTTTGAAGTTCCTGCAGTTTTCACTGTAAAACCGAGTTGGAGCTAGTACCTCCCCATATATATGTATGGAGTGGAGTTTGCAACTGAAAAGAAACTTTGTGTTCCCAACAAGCTAGGTGAAGGACGGCTTTCACACACACTTATCTCTCAGAACTGAGCATGTGGAGAGACGTTCGTTCATCTAGCACAAAGGGAACGGGTTGCAGGAGAAACTTTTACTCTGGTTTCTCAGTCTGTTTCCTAGTGCCGGTTTGAAGTTCCTGCAGTTTTCACTGTAAAACCGAGTTGGAGCTAGTACCTCCCCATATATATGTATGGAGTGGAGTTTGCAACTGAAAAGAAACTTTGTGTTCCCAACAAGCTAGGTGAAGGACGGCTTTCACACACACTTATCTCTCAGAACTGAGCATGTGGAGAGACGTTCGTTCATCTAGCACAAAGGGAACGGGTTGCAGGAGAAACTTTTACTCTGGTTTCTCAGTCTGTTTCCTAGTGCCGGTTTGAAGTTCCTGCAGTTTTCACTGTAAAACCGAGTTGGAGCTAGTACCTCCCCATATATATGTATGGAGTGGAGTTTGCAACTGAAAAGAAACTTTGTGTTCCCAACAAGCTAGGTGAAGGACGGCTTTCACACACACTTATCTCTCAGAACTGAGCATGTGGAGAGACGTTCGTTCATCTAGCACAAAGGGAACGGGTTGCAGGAGAAACTTTTACTCTGGTTTCTCAGTCTGTTTCCTAGTGCCGGTTTGAAGTTCCTGCAGTTTTCACTGTAAAACCGAGTTGGAGCTAGTACCTCCCCATATATATGTATGGAGTGGAGTTTGCAACTGAAAAGAAACTTTGTGTTCCCAACAAGCTAGGTGAAGGACGGCTTTCACACACACTTATCTCTCAGAACTGAGCATGTGGAGAGACGTTCGTTCATCTAGCACAAAGGGAACGGGTTGCAGGAGAAACTTTTACTCTGGTTTCTCAGTCTGTTTCCTAGTGCCGGTTTGAAGTTCCTGCAGTTTTCACTGTAAAACCGAGTTGGAGCTAGTACCTCCCCATATATATGTATGGAGTGGAGTTTGCAACTGAAAAGAAACTTTGTGTTCCCAACAAGCTAGGTGAAGGACGGCTTTCACACACACTTATCTCTCAGAACTGAGCATGTGGAGAGACGTTCGTTCATCTAGCACAAAGGGAACGGGTTGCAGGAGAAACTTTTACTCTGGTTTCTCAGTCTGTTTCCTAGTGCCGGTTTGAAGTTCCTGCAGTTTTCACTGTAAAACCGAGTTGGAGCTAGTACCTCCCCATATATATGTATGGAGTGGAGTTTGCAACTGAAAAGAAACTTTGTGTTCCCAACAAGCTAGGTGAAGGACGGCTTTCACACACACTTATCTCTCAGAACTGAGCATGTGGAGAGACGTTCGTTCATCTAGCACAAAGGGAACGGGTTGCAGGAGAAACTTTTACTCTGGTTTCTCAGTCTGTTTCCTAGTGCCGGTTTGAAGTTCCTGCAGTTTTCACTGTAAAACCGAGTTGGAGCTAGTACCTCCCCATATATATGTATGGAGTGGAGTTTGCAACTGAAAAGAAACTTTGTGTTCCCAACAAGCTAGGTGAAGGACGGCTTTCACACACACTTATCTCTCAGAACTGAGCATGTGGAGAGACGTTCGTTCATCTAGCACAAAGGGAACGGGTTGCAGGAGAAACTTTTACTCTGGTTTCTCAGTCTGTTTCCTAGTGCCGGTTTGAAGTTCCTGCAGTTTTCACTGTAAAACCGAGTTGGAGCTAGTACCTCCCCATATATATGTATGGAGTGGAGTTTGCAACTGAAAAGAAACTTTGTGTTCCCAACAAGCTAGGTGAAGGACGGCTTTCACACACACTTATCTCTCAGAACTGAGCATGTGGAGAGACGTTCGTTCATCTAGCACAAAGGGAACGGGTTGCAGGAGAAACTTTTACTCTGGTTTCTCAGTCTGTTTCCTAGTGCCGGTTTGAAGTTCCTGCAGTTTTCACTGTAAAACCGAGTTGGAGCTAGTACCTCCCCATATATATGTATGGAGTGGAGTTTGCAACTGAAAAGAAACTTTGTGTTCCCAACAAGCTAGGTGAAGGACGGCTTTCACACACACTTATCTCTCAGAACTGAGCATGTGGAGAGACGTTCGTTCATCTAGCACAAAGGGAACGGGTTGCAGGAGAAACTTTTACTCTGGTTTCTCAGTCTGTTTCCTAGTGCCGGTTTGAAGTTCCTGCAGTTTTCACTGTAAAACCGAGTTGGAGCTAGTACCTCCCCATATATATGTATGGAGTGGAGTTTGCAACTGAAAAGAAACTTTGTGTTCCCAACAAGCTAGGTGAAGGACGGCTTTCACACACACTTATCTCTCAGAACTGAGCATGTGGAGAGACGTTCGTTCATCTAGCACAAAGGGAACGGGTTGCAGGAGAAACTTTTACTCTGGTTTCTCAGTCTGTTTCCTAGTGCCGGTTTGAAGTTCCTGCAGTTTTCACTGTAAAACCGAGTTGGAGCTAGTACCTCCCCATATATATGTATGGAGTGGAGTTTGCAACTGAAAAGAAACTTTGTGTTCCCAACAAGCTAGGTGAAGGACGGCTTTCACACACACTTATCTCTCAGAACTGAGCATGTGGAGAGACGTTCGTTCATCTAGCACAAAGGGAACGGGTTGCAGGAGAAACTTTTACTCTGGTTTCTCAGTCTGTTTCCTAGTGCCGGTTTGAAGTTCCTGCAGTTTTCACTGTAAAACCGAGTTGGAGCTAGTACCTCCCCATATATATGTATGGAGTGGAGTTTGCAACTGAAAAGAAACTTTGTGTTCCCAACAAGCTAGGTGAAGGACGGCTTTCACACACACTTATCTCTCAGAACTGAGCATGTGGAGAGACGTTCGTTCATCTAGCACAAAGGGAACGGGTTGCAGGAGAAACTTTTACTCTGGTTTCTCAGTCTGTTTCCTAGTGCCGGTTTGAAGTTCCTGCAGTTTTCACTGTAAAACCGAGTTGGAGCTAGTACCTCCCCATATATATGTATGGAGTGGAGTTTGCAACTGAAAAGAAACTTTGTGTTCCCAACAAGCTAGGTGAAGGACGGCTTTCACACACACTTATCTCTCAGAACTGAGCATGTGGAGAGACGTTCGTTCATCTAGCACAAAGGGAACGGGTTGCAGGAGAAACTTTTACTCTGGTTTCTCAGTCTGTTTCCTAGTGCCGGTTTGAAGTTCCTGCAGTTTTCACTGTAAAACCGAGTTGGAGCTAGTACCTCCCCATATATATGTATGGAGTGGAGTTTGCAACTGAAAAGAAACTTTGTGTTCCCAACAAGCTAGGTGAAGGACGGCTTTCACACACACTTATCT
This sequence comes from Camelus ferus, assembly GCF_009834535.1. Classification (NCBI taxonomy): domain Eukaryota; kingdom Metazoa; phylum Chordata; class Mammalia; order Artiodactyla; family Camelidae; genus Camelus; species Camelus ferus. Next base: position 2,492,715 of record NC_045699.1, read on the forward strand.
CTCAGAACTGAGCATGTGGAGAGACGTTCGTTCATCTAGCACAAAGGGAACGGGTTGCAGGAGAAACTTTTACTCTGGTTTCTCAGTCTGTTTCCTAGTGCCGGTTTGAAGTTCCTGCAGTTTTCACTGTAAAACCGAGTTGGAGCTAGTACCTCCCCATATATATGTATGGAGTGGAGTTTGCAACTGAAAAGAAACTTTGTGTTCCCAACAAGCTAGGTGAAGGACGGCTTTCACACACACTTATCTCTCAGAACTGAGCATGTGGAGAGACGTTCGTTCATCTAGCACAAAGGGAACGGGTTGCAGGAGAAACTTTTACTCTGGTTTCTCAGTCTGTTTCCTAGTGCCGGTTTGAAGTTCCTGCAGTTTTCACTGTAAAACCGAGTTGGAGCTAGTACCTCCCCATATATATGTATGGAGTGGAGTTTGCAACTGAAAAGAAACTTTGTGTTCCCAACAAGCTAGGTGAAGGACGGCTTTCACACACACTTATCTCTCAGAACTGAGCATGTGGAGAGACGTTCGTTCATCTAGCACAAAGGGAACGGGTTGCAGGAGAAACTTTTACTCTGGTTTCTCAGTCTGTTTCCTAGTGCCGGTTTGAAGTTCCTGCAGTTTTCACTGTAAAACCGAGTTGGAGCTAGTACCTCCCCATATATATGTATGGAGTGGAGTTTGCAACTGAAAAGAAACTTTGTGTTCCCAACAAGCTAGGTGAAGGACGGCTTTCACACACACTTATCTCTCAGAACTGAGCATGTGGAGAGACGTTCGTTCATCTAGCACAAAGGGAACGGGTTGCAGGAGAAACTTTTACTCTGGTTTCTCAGTCTGTTTCCTAGTGCCGGTTTGAAGTTCCTGCAGTTTTCACTGTAAAACCGAGTTGGAGCTAGTACCTCCCCATATATATGTATGGAGTGGAGTTTGCAACTGAAAAGAAACTTTGTGTTCCCAACAAGCTAGGTGAAGGACGGCTTTCACACACACTTATCTCTCAGAACTGAGCATGTGGAGAGACGTTCGTTCATCTAGCACAAAGGGAACGGGTTGCAGGAGAAACTTTTACTCTGGTTTCTCAGTCTGTTTCCTAGTGCCGGTTTGAAGTTCCTGCAGTTTTCACTGTAAAACCGAGTTGGAGCTAGTACCTCCCCATATATATGTATGGAGTGGAGTTTGCAACTGAAAAGAAACTTTGTGTTCCCAACAAGCTAGGTGAAGGACGGCTTTCACACACACTTATCTCTCAGAACTGAGCATGTGGAGAGACGTTCGTTCATCTAGCACAAAGGGAACGGGTTGCAGGAGAAACTTTTACTCTGGTTTCTCAGTCTGTTTCCTAGTGCCGGTTTGAAGTTCCTGCAGTTTTCACTGTAAAACCGAGTTGGAGCTAGTACCTCCCCATATATATGTATGGAGTGGAGTTTGCAACTGAAAAGAAACTTTGTGTTCCCAACAAGCTAGGTGAAGGACGGCTTTCACACACACTTATCTCTCAGAACTGAGCATGTGGAGAGACGTTCGTTCATCTAGCACAAAGGGAACGGGTTGCAGGAGAAACTTTTACTCTGGTTTCTCAGTCTGTTTCCTAGTGCCGGTTTGAAGTTCCTGCAGTTTTCACTGTAAAACCGAGTTGGAGCTAGTACCTCCCCATATATATGTATGGAGTGGAGTTTGCAACTGAAAAGAAACTTTGTGTTCCCAACAAGCTAGGTGAAGGACGGCTTTCACACACACTTATCTCTCAGAACTGAGCATGTGGAGAGACGTTCGTTCATCTAGCACAAAGGGAACGGGTTGCAGGAGAAACTTTTACTCTGGTTTCTCAGTCTGTTTCCTAGTGCCGGTTTGAAGTTCCTGCAGTTTTCACTGTAAAACCGAGTTGGAGCTAGTACCTCCCCATATATATGTATGGAGTGGAGTTTGCAACTGAAAAGAAACTTTGTGTTCCCAACAAGCTAGGTGAAGGACGGCTTTCACACACACTTATCTCTCAGAACTGAGCATGTGGAGAGACGTTCGTTCATCTAGCACAAAGGGAACGGGTTGCAGGAGAAACTTTTACTCTGGTTTCTCAGTCTGTTTCCTAGTGCCGGTTTGAAGTTCCTGCAGTTTTCACTGTAAAACCGAGTTGGAGCTAGTACCTCCCCATATATATGTATGGAGTGGAGTTTGCAACTGAAAAGAAACTTTGTGTTCCCAACAAGCTAGGTGAAGGACGGCTTTCACACACACTTATCTCTCAGAACTGAGCATGTGGAGAGACGTTCGTTCATCTAGCACAAAGGGAACGGGTTGCAGGAGAAACTTTTACTCTGGTTTCTCAGTCTGTTTCCTAGTGCCGGTTTGAAGTTCCTGCAGTTTTCACTGTAAAACCGAGTTGGAGCTAGTACCTCCCCATATATATGTATGGAGTGGAGTTTGCAACTGAAAAGAAACTTTGTGTTCCCAACAAGCTAGGTGAAGGACGGCTTTCACACACACTTATCTCTCAGAACTGAGCATGTGGAGAGACGTTCGTTCATCTAGCACAAAGGGAACGGGTTGCAGGAGAAACTTTTACTCTGGTTTCTCAGTCTGTTTCCTAGTGCCGGTTTGAAGTTCCTGCAGTTTTCACTGTAAAACCGAGTTGGAGCTAGTACCTCCCCATATATATGTATGGAGTGGAGTTTGCAACTGAAAAGAAACTTTGTGTTCCCAACAAGCTAGGTGAAGGACGGCTTTCACACACACTTATCTCTCAGAACTGAGCATGTGGAGAGACGTTCGTTCATCTAGCACAAAGGGAACGGGTTGCAGGAGAAACTTTTACTCTGGTTTCTCAGTCTGTTTCCTAGTGCCGGTTTGAAGTTCCTGCAGTTTTCACTGTAAAACCGAGTTGGAGCTAGTACCTCCCCATATATATGTATGGAGTGGAGTTTGCAACTGAAAAGAAACTTTGTGTTCCCAACAAGCTAGGTGAAGGACGGCTTTCACACACACTTATCTCTCAGAACTGAGCATGTGGAGAGACGTTCGTTCATCTAGCACAAAGGGAACGGGTTGCAGGAGAAACTTTTACTCTGGTTTCTCAGTCTGTTTCCTAGTGCCGGTTTGAAGTTCCTGCAGTTTTCACTGTAAAACCGAGTTGGAGCTAGTACCTCCCCATATATATGTATGGAGTGGAGTTTGCAACTGAAAAGAAACTTTGTGTTCCCAACAAGCTAGGTGAAGGACGGCTTTCACACACACTTATCTCTCAGAACTGAGCATGTGGAGAGACGTTCGTTCATCTAGCACAAAGGGAACGGGTTGCAGGAGAAACTTTTACTCTGGTTTCTCAGTCTGTTTCCTAGTGCCGGTTTGAAGTTCCTGCAGTTTTCACTGTAAAACCGAGTTGGAGCTAGTACCTCCCCATATATATGTATGGAGTGGAGTTTGCAACTGAAAAGAAACTTTGTGTTCCCAACAAGCTAGGTGAAGGACGGCTTTCACACACACTTATCTCTCAGAACTGAGCATGTGGAGAGACGTTCGTTCATCTAGCACAAAGGGAACGGGTTGCAGGAGAAACTTTTACTCTGGTTTCTCAGTCTGTTTCCTAGTGCCGGTTTGAAGTTCCTGCAGTTTTCACTGTAAAACCGAGTTGGAGCTAGTACCTCCCCATATATATGTATGGAGTGGAGTTTGCAACTGAAAAGAAACTTTGTGTTCCCAACAAGCTAGGTGAAGGACGGCTTTCACACACACTTATCTCTCAGAACTGAGCATGTGGAGAGACGTTCGTTCATCTAGCACAAAGGGAACGGGTTGCAGGAGAAACTTTTACTCTGGTTTCTCAGTCTGTTTCCTAGTGCCGGTTTGAAGTTCCTGCAGTTTTCACTGTAAAACCGAGTTGGAGCTAGTACCTCCCCATATATATGTATGGAGTGGAGTTTGCAACTGAAAAGAAACTTTGTGTTCCCAACAAGCTAGGTGAAGGACGGCTTTCACACACACTTATCTCTCAGAACTGAGCATGTGGAGAGACGTTCGTTCATCTAGCACAAAGGGAACGGGTTGCAGGAGAAACTTTTACTCTGGTTTCTCAGTCTGTTTCCTAGTGCCGGTTTGAAGTTCCTGCAGTTTTCACTGTAAAACCGAGTTGGAGCTAGTACCTCCCCATATATATGTATGGAGTGGAGTTTGCAACTGAAAAGAAACTTTGTGTTCCCAACAAGCTAGGTGAAGGACGGCTTTCACACACACTTATCTCTCAGAACTGAGCATGTGGAGAGACGTTCGTTCATCTAGCACAAAGGGAACGGGTTGCAGGAGAAACTTTTACTCTGGTTTCTCAGTCTGTTTCCTAGTGCCGGTTTGAAGTTCCTGCAGTTTTCACTGTAAAACCGAGTTGGAGCTAGTACCTCCCCATATATATGTATGGAGTGGAGTTTGCAACTGAAAAGAAACTTTGTGTTCCCAACAAGCTAGGTGAAGGACGGCTTTCACACACACTTATCTCTCAGAACTGAGCATGTGGAGAGACGTTCGTTCATCTAGCACAAAGGGAACGGGTTGCAGGAGAAACTTTTACTCTGGTTTCTCAGTCTGTTTCCTAGTGCCGGTTTGAAGTTCCTGCAGTTTTCACTGTAAAACCGAGTTGGAGCTAGTACCTCCCCATATATATGTATGGAGTGGAGTTTGCAACTGAAAAGAAACTTTGTGTTCCCAACAAGCTAGGTGAAGGACGGCTTTCACACACACTTATCTCTCAGAACTGAGCATGTGGAGAGACGTTCGTTCATCTAGCACAAAGGGAACGGGTTGCAGGAGAAACTTTTACTCTGGTTTCTCAGTCTGTTTCCTAGTGCCGGTTTGAAGTTCCTGCAGTTTTCACTGTAAAACCGAGTTGGAGCTAGTACCTCCCCATATATATGTATGGAGTGGAGTTTGCAACTGAAAAGAAACTTTGTGTTCCCAACAAGCTAGGTGAAGGACGGCTTTCACACACACTTATCTCTCAGAACTGAGCATGTGGAGAGACGTTCGTTCATCTAGCACAAAGGGAACGGTTTGCAGGAGAAACTTTTACTCTGGTTTCTCAGTCTGTTTCCTAGTGCCGGTTTGAAGTTCCTGCAGTTTTCACTGTAAAACCGAGTTGGAGCTAGTACCTCCCCATATATATGTATGGAGTGGAGTTTGCAACTGAAAAGAAACTTTGTGTTCCCAACAAGCTAGGTGAAGGACGGCTTTCACACACACTTATCTCTCAGAACTGAGCATGTGGAGAGACGTTCGTTCATCTAGCACAAAGGGAACGGGTTGCAGGAGAAACTTTTACTCTGGTTTCTCAGTCTGTTTCCTAGTGCCGGTTTGAAGTTCCTGCAGTTTTCACTGTAAAACCGAGTTGGAGCTAGTACCTCCCCATATATATGTATGGAGTGGAGTTTGCAACTGAAAAGAAACTTTGTGTTCCCAACAAGCTAGGTGAAGGACGGCTTTCACACACACTTATCTCTCAGAACTGAGCATGTGGAGAGACGTTCGTTCATCTAGCACAAAGGGAACGGGTTGCAGGAGAAACTTTTACTCTGGTTTCTCAGTCTGTTTCCTAGTGCCGGTTTGAAGTTCCTGCAGTTTTCACTGTAAAACCGAGTTGGAGCTAGTACCTCCCCATATATATGTATGGAGTGGAGTTTGCAACTGAAAAGAAACTTTGTGTTCCCAACAAGCTAGGTGAAGGACGGCTTTCACACACACTTATCTCTCAGAACTGAGCATGTGGAGAGACGTTCGTTCATCTAGCACAAAGGGAACGGGTTGCAGGAGAAACTTTTACTCTGGTTTCTCAGTCTGTTTCCTAGTGCCGGTTTGAAGTTCCTGCAGTTTTCACTGTAAAACCGAGTTGGAGCTAGTACCTCCCCATATATATGTATGGAGTGGAGTTTGCAACTGAAAAGAAACTTTGTGTTCCCAACAAGCTAGGTGAAGGACGGCTTTCACACACACTTATCTCTCAGAACTGAGCATGTGGAGAGACGTTCGTTCATCTAGCACAAAGGGAACGGGTTGCAGGAGAAACTTTTACTCTGGTTTCTCAGTCTGTTTCCTAGTGCCGGTTTGAAGTTCCTGCAGTTTTCACTGTAAAACCGAGTTGGAGCTAGTACCTCCCCATATATATGTATGGAGTGGAGTTTGCAACTGAAAAGAAACTTTGTGTTCCCAACAAGCTAGGTGAAGGACGGCTTTCACACACACTTATCTCTCAGAACTGAGCATGTGGAGAGACGTTCGTTCATCTAGCACAAAGGGAACGGGTTGCAGGAGAAACTTTTACTCTGGTTTCTCAGTCTGTTTCCTAGTGCCGGTTTGAAGTTCCTGCAGTTTTCACTGTAAAACCGAGTTGGAGCTAGTACCTCCCCATATATATGTATGGAGTGGAGTTTGCAACTGAAAAGAAACTTTGTGTTCCCAACAAGCTAGGTGAAGGACGGCTTTCACACACACTTATCTCTCAGAACTGAGCATGTGGAGAGACGTTCGTTCATCTAGCACAAAGGGAACGGGTTGCAGGAGAAACTTTTACTCTGGTTTCTCAGTCTGTTTCCTACTGCCGGTTTGAAGTTCCTGCAGTTTTCACTGTAAAACCGAGTTGGAGCTAGTACCTCCCCATATATATGTATGGAGTGGAGTTTGCAACTGAAAAGAAACTTTGTGTTCCCAACAAGCTAGGTGAAGGACGGCTTTCACACACACTTATCTCTCAGAACTGAGCATGTGGAGAGACGTTCGTTCATCTAGCACAAATGGAACGGGTTGCAGGAGAAACATTTACTCTGGTTTCTCAGTCTGTTTCCTAGTGCCGGTTTGAAGTTCCTGCAGTTTTCACTGTAAAACAGAGTTGGAGCTAGTACCTCCCCATATATATGTATGGAGTGGAGTTTGCAACTGAAAAGAAACTTTGTGTTCCCAACAGCTAGGTGAAGGACGGCTTTCACACACACTTATCTCTCAGAACTGAGCATGTGGAGAGACGTTCGTTCATCTAGCACAAAGGGAACGGGTTGCAGGAGAAACTTTTACTCTGGTTTCTCAGTCTGTTTCCTACTGCCGGTTTGAAGTTCCTGCATTTTTCACTGTAAAACCGTGTTGGGGCTACTACCTCCCCATATATATATATGGATTGGAGTTTCCAACTGAAAAGAAACTTTGTGTTCCCAACAAGCTAGGTGAAGGACGGCTTTCAAACGCACATATCTCTCAGAACTGAGCATGTGGAGAGACGTTCGTTCATCAAGCACAAAGGGAACAGTTTGCAAGAGAAACTTTTACTGTGGTATCTCAGTGTGTTTCCTACAGCCGGTTTGAAATTCCTGCATTTTTCACTGTAAAACCGAGTTCAAGTTTGTACCACCCCATATATATGTATGGAGTGGAGTTTGCAACTGAAAAGAAACTTTGTGTTCCCAACAAGCTATGTGAAGTTCGGCTTTAACACACACATATCTCTCAGAACTTAGCATGTGGAGAGACGTACGTTCATCTAGCACAAAAGGAACGGGTTGAAGGAGAAACTTTTACTCTGGTTTCTCAGTCTATTTCCTAGTGCCGGTGTGAAGTTCCTGCAGTTTTCACTGTAAATCCGAGTTGGAGCTAGTACCTCCCCATATATATGTGTGGAGTGGAGTTTGCAACTGAAAAGAAACTTTGTGTTCCCAACAAGCTAAATGATGGACGGCTTTCCACGCACTTATCTCTCACAACTGAGCATGTGGAGAGACGTTCGTTCATCTAGCAAAAAGGGAACGGGTAGCAGGAGACACTTTTACTCTTGTTTCTCAGTCTATTTCGTAGTGCCAGTTTGAAGTTCCTGCAGCTTTCACTGTAAAACAGAGTTGGAGCTAGTACCTCCCCATATATATGTATGGAGTGGAGTTTGCAACTGAAAAGAAACTTTGTGTTCCCAACAAGCTAGTTGAATGATGGCTTTCACACACACGTATCTCTCAGAACTGAGCATGTGGAGAGACGTTCCTTCATCTAGCACAAAGGGAACGGTTTGCAGGAGGAAATTTTACTCTGGTTTTTCAGTCTGTTTCCTACTGCCGGTTTGAAGTTCCTGCAGTTTTCACTGTAAAACGGAGTTGGAGCTCGTACTTCCGCATATATATGTATGGAGAGGATTTTGCAACTTAAAAGAAACTTTGTGTTCCCAACAAGCTAGGTGAAGGACGGCTTCCACACGCAGTTATCTCTCAGAACTGAGCATGAGGAGAGACGTTCGTTCATCTAGCACAAATGGAACGGGTTTCAGGAGAAACTTTTACTCTGGTTTCTCAGTCTGTTTCCTGCTGCCGGATTGAAGTTCCTGCAGTTTTCACTGTAAAACCGTGTTGGAGCTACTACCTCCCCATATATATATGGATTGGAGTTTCCAACTGAAAAGAAACTTTGTGTTCCCAACAAGCTATGTGAAGGACGGCTTTCACACGCACATATCTCTCAGAGATGAGCATGTGGAGAGACGTTCGTTCATCAAGCACAAAAGGAACAGTTTGCAGGAGAAACTTTTACTGTGGTATCTCAGTGTGTTTCCTACAGCCGGTTTAAATTCCTGCATTTTTCACTGTAAAACCGAGTTCAAGCTTGTACCTCCCCATATATATGTATGGAGTGGAGTTTGCAACTGAAAAGAAACTTTGTGTTCCCAACAAGCTATGTGAAGTTCGGCTTTAACACACACTTATCTCTCAGAAATGAGCATTTGGAGAGACGTTCGTTCATCTAGCAAAAAGGGAACGGATTGCAGGGGAAACTTTTACTCTGGTTTCTCAGTCTGTTTCCTAGTGCCGGTTTGATTTTCCTGCAGTTTTCACTGTAAAACCGAGTTGGAGCTAGTACATCCCCATATATATCTATGGAGTGGAGTTTCCAACTGAAAAGAAACTTTGTGTTCCCAACAAGCAGGTGAAGGACGGCTTTCACGCACACTTATCTCTCAGAAATGAGCATTTGGAGAGACGTTCGTTCATCTAGCAAAAAGGGAACGGATTGCAGGGGAAACTTTTACTCTGGTTTCTCAGACTGTTTCCTAGTGCAGGTTTGAAGTTCCTGCAGTTTCCACTGTAAAACCGAGTTGGAGCTAGTACCTCCCAATATATATGTATGGAGTGGAGTTTGCAAGTGAAAAGAAACTTTGTGTTCCCATCAAGCTAGGTGAAGGACGGCTTTCACACACACTTATATCTCAGAACTGAGCATGTGGAGAGACGTTTGTTCATCAAGCACAAAGGGAACGGGATGCAGGAGAAACTTTTACTCTGGTTTCTCAGTCTATTTCGTACTGCCGGTTTGAAGTTCCTGCAGCTTTTCACTGTAAAACCGAGTTGGAGCTAGTACCTTCCCATATATATGTATGGAGTGGAGTTTGCAAGTGAAAAGAAACTTTGTGTTCCCATTAAGCTAGGTGAAGGACGGCTTTCACACGAACATATCTCTCAGAACTGAGCATGTGGAGAGACGTTCGTTCATCAAGCATAAAGGGAAAAGTTTGCAGGAGAAACTTTTACTATGGTATCTCAGTGTGTTTCCAACAGCCGGTTTGAAATTCCTGCATTTTTCACTGTAAAACCGAGTTCAAGCTTGTACCTCCCCATATACATGTATGGATTGGAGTTTGCAACTGAAAAGAAACTTTGTGTTCCCAACAAGCTATGTGAAGTTCGGCTTTAACACACACTTATCTCTCAGAACTTAGCATGTGGAGAGACATTCGTTCATCTAACACAAAGGGAACGGGTTGCAGGAGAAACTTTTACTCTGGTTTCTCAGTCTGTTTCCTAGTGCCGGTTTGATTTTCCTGCACTTTTCACTGTAAAACCGAGTTGGAGCTAGTACATCCCCATATATATGTATGGAGTGGAGTTTGCAACTGAAAAGAAACTATGTGTTCCCAACAAGCAGGTGAAGGACGGCTTTCACGCACACTTATCTCTCAGAAATGAGCATCTGGAGAGACGTTCGTTCATCTAGCAAAAAGGGAACGGATTTCAGATGAAACTTTTACTCTGGTTTCTCAGTCTGTTTCCTAGTGCCGGTTTGAAGTTCCTGCAGTTTTCACTGTAAAACGGAGTTGGAGCTCGTACTTCCGCATATATATGTATGGAGAGGATTTTGCAACTTAAAAGAAACTTTGTGTTCCCAACAAGCTAGGTGAAGGACGGCTTTCACACGCAGTTATCTCTCAGAACTGAGCATGTGGAGAGACGTTCGTTCATCTAGCACAAATGGAACGGGATTCAGGAGAAACATTTACTCTGGTTTCTCAGTCTGTTTCCTACTGCCGGTTTGAAGTCCCTTCAGTTTTCACTGTAAAACCAAGTTGGAGCTAGTACCTCCCCATATACATGTATGGAGTGGAGTTTGCAACTGAAAAGAAACTTTGTGTTCCCAACTAGCTAGGTGAAGGACGGCTCTCAAAAACAGTTATCACTCAGAAATGAGCATGTGGAGAGAAGTTCGTTCATCTAGCACAAAGGAAACGGGTTGCATTAGAAACTTTTACTCTGGTTTCTCAGTCTGTTTCCTACTGCCGGTTTGAAGTTCCTGCAGTTTTCACTGTAAAACCGTGTTGGAGCTACTACCTCCCCATATATATATATGGATTGGAGTTTCCAACTGAAAAGAAACTTTGTGTTCCCAGCAAGCTAGTTGAAGAACGGCTTTCACACGCACATAACTCTCAGAACTGAGCATGTGGAGAGACGTTCGTTCATCAAGCACAAAGGGAACAGTTTGCAGGAGAAACATTTACTGTGGTATCTCAGTGTGTTTCCTACAGCCAGTTTGAAATTCCTGCATTTTTCACTGTAAAACCGAGTTCAAGCTTCTACCTCCCCATATATATGTATGGAGTGGAGTTTGCAACTGAAAAGAAACTTTGTGTTCCCAACAAGCAGGTGAAGGACGGCTTTCACGCACACTTATCTCTCAGAAATGAGCATTTGGAGAGACGTTCGTTCATCTAGCAAAAAGGGAACGGATTGCAGGGGAAACTTTTACTCTGGTTTCTCAGTCTGTTTCCTAGTGCCGGTTTGAAGTTCCTGCAGTTTCCACTGTAAAACCGAGTTGGAGCTAGTACCTCCCCATATATATGTATGGAGTGGAGTTTGCAAGTGAAAAGAAACTTTGTGTTCCCATCAAGCTAGGTGAAGGACGGCTTTCACACACACTTATATCTCAGAACTGAGCATGTGGAGAGACGTTTGTTCATCAAGCACAAAGGGAACGGGATGCAGGTGAAACTTTTAGTCTGGTTTCTCAGTCTATTTCGTAGTGCCGGTTTGAAGTTCCTGCAGCTTTCACTGTAAAACCGAGTTGGAGCTAGTACCTCCCCATATATATGTATGGAGTGGAGTTTGCAACTGAAAAGAATCTTTGTGTTCCCAACAAGCTATTTGAAGGACGGCTTTCACACACAATTATCACTCAGAAATGAGCATGTGGAGAGAAGTTCGTTCATCTAGCACAAAGGAAACGGGTTGCATTTGTAACTTTTACTCTGGATTCTCAGTCTGTTTCCTAGTGCCGGTTTGAAGTTCCTGCAATTTTCACTGTAAAACCGTGTTGGAGCTAGTACCTCCCCATATATAAATATGGATTGGAGTTTCCAACTGAAAAGAAACTTTGTGTTCCCAACAAGCTATGTGAAGGACGGCTTTCACACGCACATATCTCTCAGAACTGAGCATGTGGAGAGACGTTCGTTCATCAATCATAAAGGGAAAAGTTTGCAGGAGAAACTTTTACTATGGTATCTCAGTGTGTTTCCTACAGCCGGTTTGAAATTCCTACATTTTTCACTGTAAAACCTAGTTCAAGCTTGTACCTCCCCATATATATGTATGGAGTGGAATTTGCAACTGAAAAGAAACTTTGTGTTCCCAACAAGCTATGTGAAGTTCGGCTTTAACACACACTTAACTCTCAGAACTTAGCATGTGGAGAGACGTTCGTTCATCTAGCACAAAGGGAACGGGTTGCAGGAGAAACTTTTACTCTGGTTTCTCAGTCTGTTTCCTAGTGCCGGTTTGATTTTCCTGCAGTTTTCACTGTAAAACCGAGTTGGAGCTAGTACATCCCCATATATATGTATGGAGTGGAGTTTGCAACTGAAAAGAAACTATGTGTTACCAACAAGCAGGTGAAGGACGGCTTTCACGCACACTTATCTCTCAGAAATGAGCATTTGGAGAGACGTTCGTTCATCTAGCAAAAAGGGAACGGATTGCAGATGAAACTTTTACTCTGGTTTCTCAGTCTGTTTCCTACTGCCGGTTTGAAGTTCCTGCAGGTTTCACTCTAAAACCGAGTTGGAGCTATTAAATCCCCATATATATATATGGAGTGGAGTTTGCAACTGAAAAGAAACTTTGTGTTCCCAACAAGCTAGGTGAAGGACGGCTGTCACACACACATATTTCTCAGAACTGAGAATGTGGAGAGACGCCCGTTCATATTTCACAAAGGGAACGGTTTGCAGGGGTAACTTTTACTCTGGTTTCTCAGTCTGTTTCCTAGTGCCGGTTTGAAGATCCTGCAGTTTTCACTGTAAAACCGAGTTGGAGCTAGTACCTCCCCATATATATGTATGGAGTGGAGTTTGCAAGTGAAAAGAAACTTTGTGTTCCCATCAAGCTAGGTGAAGGATGGCTTTCACACACACTTATATCTCAGAACTGAGCATGTGGAGAGACGTTCGTTCATCTAACAAAAAGGGAACGGATTCAGGAGAAACTTTTACTCTGGTTTCTCAGTCTATTTCGTAGTGCCGGTTTGAAGTTCCTTCAGCTTTCACTGTAAAACCGAGTTGGAGCTACTACCTCCCCATATATATGTATGGAGTGGAGTTTGCAACTGAAAAGAAACTTTGTGTTCCCAACAAGCTAGTTGAAGGACGGCATTCACACACACTTATTTCTCAGAACTGAGCATGTGGAGAGACGTTCGTTCATCTAGCACAAAGGGAACGGGTTGCAGGAGAAACTTTTACTCTGGTTTCTCAGTTTATTCCTACTGCCGGTTTGAAGTTCCTGCAGTTTTCACTGTAAAACTGTGTTGGAACTAGTACCTCCCCATATATATGTATGGAGTGGAGTTTGCAACTGAAAAGAAACTTTGTTTTCCCAAAAAGGTTCCTGAAGGACGGCTTTCACACACACTTATCTCTCAGAACTGAGCATGTGGAGAGACGTTCGTTCATCTAGCACAAAGGGAACAGGTTGCAGGAGAAAATTTTACTCTGGTTTCTCAGTCTGTTTCCTATTGCAGGTTTGAAGTTCCTGCAGTTTTCACTGTAAAACTTAGTTGGATCTAGTACCTCCCCATATATATGTATGGAGTGGAGTTAGCAACTGAAAAGAAACTTTGTGTTCCCAACAAGCTAGTTGAAGGACGGCTTACACACACTTATTTCTCAGAACTGAGCATGTGGAGAGACTTTCGTTCATCTAGCAAAAAGGGAACGTTTTGCAGGAGAAACATTTACTCTGGTTTCTCAGTCTGTTTCCTAGTGCCTGATTGATGTTCCTGCATTTTTCACTGTAAAACCGTGTTGAGCTAATACCTCACCATATATATGTATGGAGTGGAGTTTGCAACTGAAAAGGAAATTTGTGTTCCCAACAAGCTAGGTGAAGTACGGCTTTCACACTCACATATCTCTCAGAACTGAGCATGTGGAGAGACGTTCGTTCGTCAAGCACAAAGGGAACGGGTTGCAGGAAAAACTTTTACTCTTGTTTCTCAGTCTGTTTCCTAGTGCCTGTTTGAAGTTCCTGCAGTTTTCACTGTAAAAACGATTTGGAGCTCGTACCTCCCCATATATATGTATGGAGTGGAGTTTGCTACTAAAAAGAAACTTTGAGTTCCCAACAAGCTAGTTGAACGACGGCTCTCACACACACTTATCTCTCAGAAATGATCATGTGGAGAGAAGTTCGTTCATCTAGCATAAATGGAACGGGTGGCATTAGAAAATTTTACTCTGGTTTCTAACTCGGTTTCCTAGTGTCGTTTTTAAGTTCCTGCTGTTTTCACTGTAAAACCGAGTTGGAGCTCGTACGTCCCCATATATATGTATGGAGTGGAGTTTGCATCTGAAAAGAAACTTTGTGTTCCCAACAAGCTAGGTGAAGTACGGCTTTCACACACACTTATCTCTCAGAACTGAGCATGTGGAGAGACGTTCGCTCATCTAGCACAAAGGGAACGGGTTGCAGGGGAAACTTTTACTCTGGTTTCTTATTTTGCTTGCTAGTGCCGGTTTGAAGTTCCTGCAGTTTTCACTCTAAAACCGAGTTGGAGCTAGTACCTCCCCATATATATGTATGGAATGGAGTTTGCATCTGAAAAAAACTTTGTGTTCCAAACAAGCTAGTTGAAGGACGGCTCTAACTCACACTTATCTCTCAGAACTGAGCATGTGGAGAGACGTTCGCTCATCTAGCACAAAGGGAACGGGTTGGAGGAGAAATTTTACTCTGGTTTCTTATTCTGTTTCCTAGTGCCGGTTTGAAGTTCCTGCAGTTTTCACTGTAAAACCGAGTTGGAGCTAGTACTTCCCCATGTATGTATATGGAGTGGAGTTGGCAACTGAAAAGAAACTTTGTGTTCCCAACAAGATAGATGAAGGACGGCTTTCACACACACATATCTCTCAGAACTGAGCATGTGGAGAGACGTTCGTTCATCTAGCACCAAGCGAACGGTTTGAAGGAATAAATTTTTTTCAGGTTTCTCAGTCTGTTTCCTAGTGCCGGTTGGAATTTCCTGCAGTTTTCACTGTAAAACCGAGTTGGAGCTAGTTCCACCCCATATATATATTTGGATTGGAGTTTGCAAGTGAAAAGAAACTTTGTGTTCCCAACAAGCAAGGTGAAGTACTGCTTTCACACGCACTAATCTCTCAGAACTGAGCATGTGGAGAGACGTTCGTTCATCAAGCACAAAGGGAACAGGTTGCAGGAGGAACTTTTTCTCTGGTTTCTCAGTGTGTTTCCTACTGCCGGTTTGAAATTCCTGCGTTTTTCACTGTAAAACAGAGTTCAAGCTAGTACCTCCCCAATATATGTATGGAGTGGATTTAGCAACTGAAAAAAAACTTTGTGTTCCCAACAAGCTATGAGAAGTTCGGCTTTAACACACACTTATCTCTCAGAACTGAGCATGTGGAGAGACGTTCGTTCATCTAGCACAAAGGGACCTGGTTGCAGGAGAAACTTTTACTCTGGTTTCTCAGTCTGTTTCCTAGTGCCGGTTTGATGTTCCTGCAGTTTTCACTGTAAAACAGAGTTGGAGCTAGTACATCCCCATATATATGTATGGAGTGGAGTTTGCAACTGAAAAGAAACTTTGTGTTCCCAACAAGCTAGGTGAAGGACGGCATTCACACACACAAATCTCTCAGAACTGGGCATGTGGAGAGACGTTCGTTCATCTAGCAAAAATGGAACGGGTTACAGGTGAATCTTTTACTCTGGTGTCTCAGTCTGTTTCCTAGTGCCGGTTTGAAGTTCCTGCATTTTCACTGTAAAACCGTTTTGAAGCTAGTACCTCCCCATATATATGTATGGAGTGGAGTTTGCAACTGAAAAGAAACTTTGTGTTCTGAAAAAGCTAGGTGAAGGACGGCTTTCACACACACATATCTCTCAGAGCTGTGCATGTGGAGAGACGTTCGTTCATCTAGCACAAAGAGAACGGGTTGCAGGAGAAACTTTACTCTGGTTTCTCATTCTTTTTCCTAGTGCCGGTTTGAAGTACCTGCAGTTTTCAGTGTAAAACCGAGTTGGAGCTATTACCTCCCCATATATGTATGGAGTGGAGTTTGCAACTGAAAAGAAACTTTGAGTTCCCAACAAGCAAGATGAAGGGAGGCTTTCACACACACTTATCTCTCAGAACTGTGCATATGGAGAGAAGTTCGTTCATCTAGCACAAAGGGAACGGGTGGCATTAGAAAATTTTACTCTGGTTTCTCAGTCTGTTTCCTACTGTCGGTTTGAAGTTCCTGCAGTTTTCACTGTAAAACAGAGTTGGAGCTATTAAATCCCCATATATATGTATGGAGTGGAGTTTGCAAGTGAAAAGAAACTTTGTGTTCCCAACAAGCTATGTGAAGGACGGTTTTCACACACACTTATCTCTCAGAACTGAGCATGTGGAGAGACGTTCGTTCATCTAGCAAAAAGGGAACGGGTTACAGGTGAATCTTTTACTCTGGTGTCTCAGTCTGTTTCCTAGTGCCGGTTTGAAGTTCCTGCATTTTCACTGTAAAACCGTTTTGGAGCTAGTACCTCCCCATATATATGTATGGAGTGGAGTTTGCAACTGAAAAGAAACTTTGTGTTCTGAAAAAGCTAGGTGAAGGACGGCTTTCACACACACATATCTCTCAGAGCTGTGCATGTGGAGAGACGTTCGTTCATCTAGCACAAAGGGAATGGGTTGCAGGAGAAACTTTTACTCTGGTTTCTCAGTCTGTTTCCTAGTGCCGGTTTGAAGTACCTGCAGTTTTCAGTGTAAAACCGAGTTGGAGCTATTACCTCCCCATATATGTATGGAGTGGAGTTTGCAACTGAAAAGAAACTTTGAGTTCCCAACAAGCAAGATGAAGGGCGGCTTTCACACACACTTATCTCTCAGAACTGTGCATATGGAGAGAAGTTCGTTCATCTAGCACAAAGGGAACGGGTGGCATTAGAAAATTTTACTCTGGTTTCTCAGTCTGTTTCCTAGTGTCGGTTTGAAGTTCCTGCTGTTTTCACTGTAAAACCGAGTTGGAGCTCGTACGACCCCATATATATGTATGGAGAGGAGTTTGCAACTGAAAAGAAACTTTGTGTTCCAAACAAGGTACTTGAAGGACGGCTTTCACACACACTTATCTCTCAGAACTGAGCATGTGGAGAGAAATTCGTTCATCTAGCACAAAGGGATCGTTTTGCAGAAGAAACTTTTACTTTGATTTCTTAGTTTGTTTCTTCTGCCGGTTTGAAGTTCCTGCAGTTTTCACTGTAAAACCGAGTTGGAGCTATTACCTCCCCATATATATGTATGGATTGGAGTTTGCAACTGAAAAGAAACTTTGTGTTCCAAACAAGCTAGGTGAAGGACGACACTCACTCACACATATCTCTCAGAACTGAGCATGTTGGGAGACGTTCGTTCATCTACCACAAAGGGAACGGGTTGCAGGAGAAATTTTTACTCTGGTTTCTCAGTCTGTTTCCTAGTGCCGGTTTGAAGTTCCTGCAGTTTTCACTGTAAAACCGAGTTGGAGCTAGTATTTCCCCATATATATATATGGAGTGGAGTTTGCAACTGAAAAGAAACTTTTTGTTCCCAACAAGCTAGGTGAAGGACGGCTTTCACACACACTTTTCTCTGAGAACTGAGCATGTGGAGAGACTTTCGTTCATCTAGCAGAAATGGAACGGGTTGCAGGAGAAAGTTTTACTCTGGGTTCTCAGTCTGTTTCCTACTGCCGGTTTGAACTTCCTGCAGTTTTCACTGTAAAACCGAGTTGGAGCTAGTACCTACCCATATATATGTATGGAGTGGAGTTTGCAACTGAAAAGAAACTTTGAGTTCCCAACAAGCTAGTTGAAGGACGGCTCTCACACACACTTATCTCTCAGAAATGATCATGTGGAGAGAAGTTCGTTCATTTAGCATAAACGGAAAGGGTGGCATTAGAAAATTTTACTCTGGTTTCTAACTCGGTTTCCTATTGTCGGTTTTAAGTTCCTGCTGTTTTCACTGTAAAACCGAGTTGGAGCTAGTACCTCCCCATTTATATGTATGGATTGGAGTTTGCATCTGAAAAAAACTTTGTGTTCCAAACAAGCTAGTTGAAGGTCGGCTCTAACTCACACTTATCTCTCAGAACGGAGCATGTGGAGAGACGTTCGCTCATCTAGCACAAAGGGAACGGGTTGCAGGAGAAACTTTTACTCTGGTTTCTCAGTATGTTTTCTAGTGCCGGTTTGAAGTTCCTGCAGTTTTATCTGTAAAACCGAGTTGGAGCTAGTACTTCCCCATATATATATATGGAGTGGAGTTTGCAACTGAAAAGAAACTTTGTGTTCCCAACAAGCTAGGTGAAGGACGGTTTTCACACACAATTTTCTCTGAGAACTGAGCATGTGGAGAGACATTCGTTCATCTAGCACAAAGGGAACGGTTTGCAGGAGAAACTTTTACTCTGGTTTCTCAGACTGTTTCCTAGTACCGGTTTGAATTTCCTGCAATTTTCACTGTAAAATCGATTTGGAGCTAGTACCTCCCCATATATATGTATGGAGTGGAGTTTGCAACTGAAAAGGAACTTTGTGTTCCCAACAAGATAGGTGAATTACGGCTTTCACACACACTTATCTCTCAGAACTGAGCATGTGGAGAGACGTTCGTTCATCGAGCACCAAGTGAACGGGTTGAAGGAGAAAATTTTTTTCAGTTTTCTCAGTCTGTTTCCTAGTGCCGGTTGGAATTTCCTGCAGTTTTCACTGTAAAACCGATTTGGAGCTAGTTCCTCCCCATATATTTATTTGGATTGGAGTTTGCAACTGAAAAGAAACTTTGTGTTCCCAACAAGCAAGTTGAAGGACTGCTTTCACACGCACTTATCTCTCAGAACTGAGCATGTGGAGAGACGTTCGTTCATCAAGCACAAAGGGAACAGGTTGCATGAGAAACTTTTTCTCTCGTTTCTCAGTCTGTTTCCTACTGCCGGTTTGAAATTCCTGCGTTTTTCACTGTAAAAAATAGTTCAAACTAGTACCTCCCCATATATATGTATGGAGTGGAGTTTGCAAATGAAAAGAAAATTTGTGTTCCCAACAAGCTATGTGAATGACGGCTTTCACACACACTTTTCTCTCAGAACTGAGCATGTGGAGAGACGTTCGTTCATCTAGCACAAAGGGAACGTGGTTGCAGGAGAAACATTTACTCTGGTTTCTCAGTCTGTTTCCTAGTGCCGGTTTGAAGTTCCTGCAGTTTTCACTGTAAAACTTAGTTGGAGCTACTACCTCCCCATATATATGTATGGATTGGAGTTAGCAACTGAAAAGAAACTTTGTGTTCCCAACAAGCTAGTTGAAGGAAGGCTTTCACACACAATTATTTCTCAGAACTGAGCATGTGTAGAGACGTTCGTTCATCTAGCAAAAAGGGAACGGGTTGCAGGAGAATCTTTTACTCTGGTGTCTCAGTCTGTTTCCTAGTGCCGGTTTGAAGTTCCCGCATTTTCACTGTAAAACCGTTTTGGAGCTAGTACCTCCCCATATATATGTATGGAGTGGAGTTTGCAACTGGAAAGAAACTTTGTGTTCCCAACAAGCTAGGTGAAGGACGGCTTTCACACACACATATCTCTCAGAACTGTGCATGTGGAGAGACGTTCGTTCATCTAGCACAAAGAAAACGGGTTGCAGGGGAAAATTTTACTCTGGTTTCTCAGTCTGTTTCCTACTGCCGGTTTGAAGTTCCTGAAGTTTTCACTGTAAAACCGAGTTGGAGCTATTAACTCCCCATATATATGTATGGAGTGGAGTTTGCAACTGAAAAGAAACTTTGTGTTCCCAACAAGGTTCCTGAAGGACGGCTTTCACACACACTTATCTCTCAGAACTTAGCATGTGGAGAGACGTTCGTTCATCTAGCACAAAGGAACAGGTTGCAGGAGAAAATTTTACTCTGGTTTCTCAGTCTGATTCCTATTGCAGGTTTGAAGTTCCTTCAGTTTTCACTGTAAAACTTAGTTGGATCTAGTACCTCCCCATATATATGTATGGAGTGGAGTTAGCAACTGAAAAGAAACTTTGTGTTCCCAACAAGCTAGTTGAAGGACGGCTTTCACACACACTTATTTCTCAGAACTGAGCATGTGGAGAGACTTTCGTTCATCTACCAAAAAGGGAACGGTTTGCAGGAGAAACTTTTACTCTGGTTTCTCAGTCTGTTTCCTAGTGCCTGATTGATGTTCCTGCATTTTTCACTGTAAAACCGTGTTGGAGCTTATACCTGACCATATATATGTATGGAGTGGAGTTTGCAACTTAAAAGAAACTTTGTGTTCCCAACAAGCTAGGTGAAGGACGGCTTTCACACTCACTTATCTCTCAGAACTGAGCATGTGGAGAAACGTTCGTTCATCAAGTACAAAGGGAACGGGTTGCAGGAAAAACTTTTACTCTTGTTTCTCAGTCTGTTTCCTAGTTCCTGTTTGAAGTTCCTGCAGTTTTCACTGTAAAAACGAGTTGGAGCTCGTACCTCCCCATATATATGTATGGAGTGGAGTTTGCAACTGAAAAGAAACTTTGTGTTCCCAACAATCTGGGTGAAGGACGGCTCTCACACACACTTATCTCCCAGAACTGAGCATGTGGAGAGAAGTTCGTTCATGTAGCACAAATGGAACGGGTTGCAGGACAAAATTTTACTCTGGTTTCTCAGTCTGTTTACTAGTGCCGGTTTGAAGTTCCTGCAGTTTTCACTGTAAAACCGAGTTGGAGCTAGTACCACCCCATATATATGTATGGATTGGAGTTTGCAACTGAAAAGGAACTTTGTGTTCCCAACAAGCAAGGTGAAGAACGGCTCTCACACATACTTATCTCCCAGAACTGAGCATGTGGAGAGACGTTCGTTCATCTAGCAGAAAGGGAACGGGTTGCAGGAGAAAGTTTTACTCTGGGTTCTCAGTCTGTTTCCTACTGCCGGTTTGAACTTCCTGCAGTTTTCACTGTAAAACCGACTTGGAGCTAGTACCTCCCCATATATATGTATGGAGTGGAGTTTGCAACTGAAAAGAAACTTTGAGTTCCCAACAAGCTAGTTGAAGGACGGCTCTCACACACACTTATCTCTCAGAAATGATCATGTGGAGAGAAGTTCGTTCATTTAGCATAAACGGAAAGGGTGGCATTAGAAAATTTTACTCTGGTTTCTAACTCGGTTTCCTATTGTCGGTTTTAAGTTCCTGCTGTTTTCACTGTAAAACCGAGTTGGAGCTAGTACCTCCCCATTTATATGTATGGATTGGAGTTTGCATCTGAAAAAAACTTTGTGTTCCAAACAAGCTAGTTGAAGGTCGGCTCTAACTCACACTTATCTCTCAGAACTGAGCATGTGGAGAGACGTTCGTTCATCTAGCACAAAGGGAACGGGTTGCAGGAGAAACTTTTACTCTGGTTTCTCAGTCTGTTTCCTAGTGCCGGTTTGAAGTTCCTGCAGTTTTCACTGTAAAACCGAGTTGGAGCTATTAACTCCCCATATATGTATGGAGTGGAGTTTGCAACTGAAAGGAAACTTTGTGTTCAAAACAAGCTAAGTGAATTACGGCTCTCACACACACATATCTCCCAGAACAGAGCATGTGGAGAGAAGTTCGTTCATGTAGCACAAATGGAACTGGATGCAGGTGAAACTTTATCTCCGGTTTCTCAGTCTGTTTCCTACTGCCGGTTTGAACTTCCTGCAGTTTTCACTGTAAAACCGAGTTGGAGCAAGTACCTCCCCATATATATGTATGGAGTGGAGTTTGCAACTGAAAAGAAACTTTGATTTCCCAACAAGCTAGATGAAGGACGGCTCTCACACACACTTATCTCTCAGAACTGAGCATGTGGAGAGAAGTTCGTTCATCTAGCACAAAGGGAACGGGTTGCAGGAGAAACTTTTACTCTGGTTTCTCAGTCTGTTTCCTAGTGCCGGTTTGAAGATCCTGCAGTTTTCACTGTAAAACAGAGTTGGAGCTAGTAATTCCCCATATATATATATGTAGTGGAGTTTGCAACTGAAAAGAAACTTTGTGTTCCCAACAAGCTAGTTGAAGGACGGCTTTCACACACAATTTTCTCTGAGAACTCAGCATGTGGAGAGACTTTCGTTCATCTAGAACAAAGGGAACGGTTTGCAGGAGAAAATTTTACTCCGGTTTCTCAGACTGTTTCCTAGTACCGGTTTGAATTTCCTGCAGTTTTCACTGTAAAATCGATTTGGAGCTAGTACCTACCCATATATATGTATGGAGTGGAGTTTGCAACTGAAAAGAATCTTTGTGTTCCCAACAAGATAGGTGAATTACGGCTTTCACACACACTTATCTCTCTGAACTGAGCATGTGGAGAGACTTTCGTTCATCTAGAGCAAAGGGAACGGCTTGCAGGAGAAACTTTTACTCTGGTTTCTCAGTCTGTTTCCTACTGCCGGTTTGAAGTTCCTGCAGCTTTCACTCTAAAACCGATTTGGAGCTTGTACTTCCCCATATATTTGTATGGAGTGGAGTTTGCAACTGAAAAGAAACTTTGTGTTCCCAAAAAGCTAGGTGAAGGACAGCTTTCACACACACTTATCTCTCAGAACTGAGCATGTGGAGAGACTTTCGTTCATCTAGCACAAAGAGAACGGGTTGCAGGAGAAACTTTTACTCTGGTTTCTCAGTTTTTTCCTACTGCCTGTTTGAACTTCCTGCAGTTTTCAATGTAAAACCGTGTTGGAGCTAGTACCTCCCCATATATAAGTATGGAGTGGAGTTTGCAAGTGAAAAGAAACTTTGTGTTCCCAACAATCTTGGTGAAGGACGGCTTTCACACAGAATTATTTCTCAGAACTGAGCATGTGGAGAGACGTTCCTTCATCAAGCACTAAGGGAACGGTTTGCAGGAGGAAATTTTACTGTGGTTTCTCAGTCTGTTTCCTACTGCCGGTTTGAAGTTCCTGAAGTTTTCACTGTAAAACGGTGTTGGAGCTCGTACTTCCGCATATATATGTATGGAGTGGATTTTGCAACTTAAAAGAAACTTTGTGTTCCCAACAAGCTAGGTGAAGGACAGCTTTCACACGCAGTTATCTCTCAGAACTGAGCATGTGGAGAGACGTTCGTTCATCTAGCACAAATGTAATGGGTTTCAGGAGATACATTTACTCTTTTTTCTCAGTCTCTTTCCTACTGCCGGTTTGAAGTTCCTTCAGTTTTCACTGTAAAACCGTGTTGGAGCTAGTACCTACCCATATATATGTATGGAGTGGAGTTTGCAACTGAAAAGAAACTTTGTGTTCCCAACAAGCTAGGTGAAGGACGGCTCTCACACACACTTATCACTCAGAAATGAGCATGTGGAGAGAAGTTAGTTCATCTAGCACAAAGGAATCGGGTTGCAGGAGAAACTTTTACTCTGGTTTCTCAGTCTGTTTCCTAGTGCCGGTTTGAAGTTCCTGCAGTTTACACTGTAAAACCGAGTTGGAGCTCGTACGTCCATATATATATATATGGATTGGAGTTTCCAACTGAAAAGAAACTTTGTATTCCCAACAAGCAGGTGAAGGACGGCTTTCACGCACACTTATCTCTCAGAAATGAGCATTTGGGAGACGTTCGTTCATCTAGAACAAAGGGAACGGTTTGCAGGGGAAAATTTTACTCTGGTTTCTCAGTCTGTTTCCTACTGCCGGTTTGAAGTTCCTGCAGTTTTAACTGTAAAACCGAGTTGGAGCTATTAACTCCCCATATATATGTATGGAGTGGAGTTTGCAACTGAAAAGAAACTTTGTGTTCCCAACAAGGTTCCTGAAGGACGGCTTTCACACACACTTATCTCTCAGAACTGAGCATGTGGAGAGACTTTCGTTCATCTAGCAAAAAGGGAACGGTTTGAAGGAGAAACTTTTACTCTGGTTTCTCAGTCTGTTTCCTAGTGCCTGATTGATGTTCCTGCATTTTTCACTGTAAAACCGTGTTGGAGCTTGTACCTCACCATATATATGTATGGAGTGGAGTTTGCAACTGAAAAGAAACTTTGTGTTCCCAACAAGCTAGGTGAAGGACGGCTTTCACACTCACTTATCTCTCAGAACTGAGCATGTGGAGAGACGTTCGTTCATCTAGCAGAAAGGGAACGGGTTGCAGGAGAAAGTTTTACTCTGGTTTCTCAGTCTGTTTCCTACTGCAGGTTTGAAGTTCCTGCAGTTTTCACTGTAAAACGGAGTTGGAGCTAGTACCTCAAAATATATATGTATGGAGTGGAGTTTGCAACTGAAAAGAAACTTTCAGTTCCCAACAAGCTAGTTGAATGACGGCTCTCACACACACTTCTCTCTCAGAAATGATCATGTGGAGAGAAGTTCGTTCATCTAGCATAAACGGAACGGGTGGCATTAGTAAATTTTACTCTGGTTTCTAACTCGGTTTCCTAGTGTCGTTTTTATGTTCCTGCAGTTTTCACTGTAAAACGGAGTTGGAGCTAGTACCTCCAAATATATATGTATGGAGTGGAGTTTGCATCTGAAAAGAAACTTTGTGTTTCCAACAAGCTAGGTGAAGTACGGCTTTCACACACACTTATCTCTCAGAACTGAGCATGTGGAGAGACGTTCGTTCATCTAGCACAAAGGGAACGGGTTGCAGGGGAAACTTTTACTCTGGCTTCTTATTTTGTTTCCTAGTGCCGGTTTGAAGTTCCTGCAGTTTTCACTGTAAAACCGAGTTGGAGCTAGTACCTCCCCATATATATGTATGGATTGGAGTTTGCATCTGAAAAAAACTTTCTGTTCCAAACAAGCTAGTTGAAGGACGGCTCTAACTCACAATTATCTCTCAGAACTGAGCATGTGGAGAGACGTTCGCTCATCTAGCACAAAGGAAACGGGTTGAAGGGGAAACTTTTACTCTGGTTTCACAGTCTGTTTCCTAGTGCCGGTTTGAAGTTCCTTCAGTTTTCACTGTAAAACCGAGTTGGAGCTAGTACTTCCTCTTATATAAATATGGAGTGGGGTTTGCAACTGAAAAGAAACTTTGTGTTCCCAACAACCTAGGTGAAGTACGGCTTTCACACACACTTTTCCCTGAGAAGTGAGCATGTGGAGAGACATTCGTTCATCTAGCAAAAAGGGAACGGTTTGCAGGAGAAACTTTTACTCTGGTTTCTCAGACTGTTTCCTAGTACCGGTTTGAATTTCCTGCATTTTTCACTGTAAAATCGATTTGGAGCTAGTACCTCCCCATATATATGTATGGAGTGGAGTTTGCAACTGAAAAGAAACTTTGTGTTCCCAACAAGATAGGTGAATTACGGCTTTCACACACACTTATCTCTCAGAACTGAGCATGTGGAGAGACGTTCGTTCATCGAGCACCAAGTGAACGGGTTGAAAGAGAAAATTTTTTCAGGTTTCTCAGTCTGTTTCCTAGTGCCGGTTGGATTTTCCTGCAGTTTTCACTGTAAAACCGAGTTGGAGCTAGTTCCTCCCCATATATATATTTGGATTGGAGTTTGCAAGTGAAAAGAAACTTTGTGTTCCCAACAAGCAATGTGAAGGACTGCTTTCACACGCACTTATCTCTCAGAACTGAGCATGTGGAGAGACGTTCGTTCATCAAGCACAAAGGGAACAGGTTGCAGGAGAAACTTTTTCTCTCGTTTCTCAGAGTGTTTCCTACTGCCGGTTTGAAATTCCTGCGTTTTTCACTGTAAAAATAGTTCAAACTAGTACCTCCCCATATATATGTATGGAGTGGAGTTTGCAACTGAAAAGAAATTTGTGTTCCCAACAAGCTATGTGAAGTTCGGCTTTAACACACACTTATCTCTCAGAACTGAGCATGTGGAGAGACGTTCGTTCATCTAGCACAAATGGAACTGGTTGCAGGAGAAACTTTTACTCTGGATTCTCAGTCTGTTTCCTAGTGCCGGTTTGATGTTCCTGCAGTTTTCACTGTAAAACAGAGTTGGAGCTAGTACCTCCCCATATATATGTATGGAGTGGAGTTAGCAACTGAAAAGAAACTTTGTGTTCCCAACAAGCTAGTTGAAGGAAGGCTTTCACACACACTTATTTCTCAGAACTGAGCATGTGTAGAGACGTTCATTCATGTAGCAAAAAGGGAACGGGTTGCAGGAGAATCTTTTACTCTGGTGTCTCAGTCTATTTCCTAGTGCCGGTTTGAAGTTCCTGCATTTTCACTGTAAAACCGTTTTGGAGCTAGTACCTCCCCATATATATGTATGGAGTGGAGTTTGCAACTGAAAAGAAACTTTGTGTTCCCAACAAGCTAGGTGAAGGACGGCTTTCACACACACATATCTCTCAGAACTGTGCATGTGGAGAGACGTTCGTTCATCTAGCACAAAGAGAACGGGTTGTAGGAGAAACTATTACTCTGGTTTCTCAGTCTATTTCCTAGTGCCGGTTTGAAGTACCTGCAGTTTTCACTGTAAAACCGATTTGGAGCTATTAACTCCCCATATATGTATGGATTGGAGTTTGCAACTGAAAAGAATCTTTGTGTTCCCAACAAGCTAAGTGAATTACGGCTCTCACACACACATATTTCCCAGAATTGAGCATGTGGAGAGAAGTTCGTTCATGTAGCACAAATGGAACTGGATGCAGGTGAAACTTTATCTCTGGTTTCTCAGTCTATTTCCTAATGCCGGTTTGAAGTTCCTGCAGTTTTCACTGTAAAACCGAGTTGGAGCTAGTACCTCCCCATATATATGTATGGAGTGGAGTTTGCAACTGAAAAGAAACTTTGATTTCCCAACAAGCTAGATGAAGGACGGCTCTCACACACACACTTATCTCTCAGAACTGAGCATGTGGAGAGAAGTTCGTTCATCTAGCACAAAGGGAACGGGTGGCATTAGAAAATTTTACTCTGGTTTCTCAGTCTGTTTCCTAGTGTCGGTTTGAAGTTCCTGCTGTTTTCACTGTAAAACCGAGTTGGAGCTCGTACGATCCCGTATATATGTATGGAGAGCTGTTTGCAACTGAAAAGAAACTTTGTGTTCCCAACAAGGTACATGAAGGACGGCTTTCACACACACTTATCTCTCAGAACTGAGCACGAGGAGAGACATTCGTTCATCTAGCACAAAGAGATCGTTTTGCAGAAGAAACTTTTACTCTGATATCTTAGTTTGTTTCTTGTGCCGGTTTGAAGTTCCTGCAGTTTTCACTGTAAAACCGAGTTGGATCTAGTACCTCCCAATATATATGTATGGAGTGGAGTTTGCATCTGAAAAAAACTTTGTGTTCAAAACAAGCTAGGTGAAGGACGGCACTCACTCACACATATCTCTCAGAACTGAGCATGTGGAGAGAAGTTCGTTCATCTAGCACAAAGGGAACGGGTTGCAGGAGAAACTTTTACTCTGGTTTCTCAGTCTGTTTCCTAGTGCCGGTTTGAAGTTCCTGCAGTTTTCACTGTAAAACCGAGTTGGAGCTAGTATTTCCCCATATATATATATGGAGTGGAGTTTGCAACTGAAAAGAAACTTTGTGTTCCCAACAAGCTAGTTGAAGGACGGCTTTCACACACAATTTTCTCTGAGAACTCAGCATGTGGAGAGACTTTCGTTCATCTAGAACAAAGGGAACGGTTTGCAGGAGAAACTTTTACTCCGGTTTCTCAGACTGTTTCCTAGTACTGGTTTGAATTTCCTGCAGTTTTCACTGTAAAATCGATTTGGAGCTAGTACCTCCCCATATATATGTATGGAGTGGAGTTTGCAACTGAAAAGAAACTTTGTGTTCCCAACAATATAGCTGAATTACGGCTTTCACACACACTTATCTCTCAGAACTGAGCATGTGGAGAGACGTTCGTTCATCTAGCACCAAGTGAACGGGTGGAAGGAGAAAATTTTTTTCAGGTTTCTCAGTCTGTTTCCTAGTGCCGGTTTGAATTTCCTGCAGTTTTCACTGTAAAACCGATTTGGAGCTAGATCCTCCCCATATATATGTTTGGATTGGAGTTTGCAACTGAAAAGAAACTTTGTTTTCCCAACAAGCTAGGTAAAAAACGGCTTTCACACACACTTATCTCTCAGAACTGAGCATGTGGAGAGACGTTCGTTCATCTAGCAGAAAGGGAACGGGTTACAGGAGAAACTTTTACTCTGGTTTCTCAGTCTGTTTCCTAGTGCCGGTTTGAAGTTCCTGCAGTTTTCACTGTAATACCGAGTTGGAGCTCGTACGTCCCCATATATATGTATGGAGTGGAGTTTGCAACTGAAAAGAAACTTTGAGTTCCCAAGAAGCTCATTGAAGGAAGGCTCTCACACACACTTATCTCTCATAACTGAGCATGTGTACACAAGTTCGTTCATCTAGCACAAAGGGAACGAGTGGCATTAGAAAATTTTACTCTGGTTTCTCAGTCTGTTTCCAAGTGTCGGTTTGAAGTTCCTGCTGTTTTCACTGTAAAACCGAGTTGGAGCTCGTACGTCCCCATATGTATGTATGGAGTGGAGTTTGCAACTGAAAAGAAAATTTGTGTTCCCAACAAGCTAGGTGAAGGAGGGCTTCACACACACTTATCTCTCAGAAGTGAGCATGTGGAGAGACGTTCGTTCATCTAGCACAAAGGGAACGGGCTGCAGGAGAAACTTTTACTCTGGTTTCTTAGTTTGTTTCCTAGAGCCGGTTTGAAGTTCCTGCAGTTTTCACTGTAAAATCGATTTGGAGCTAATACCTCCCCATATATATGTATGGAGTGGTGTTTGCAACTGAAAAGAAACTTTGTGTTCCCAACAAGATAGGTGAATTACGGCTTTCACACACACTTATCTCTCAGAACTGAGCATGTGGAGAGACGTTCGTTCATCGAGCACCAAGTGAACGGGTTGAAGGAGAAAATTTTTTTCAGGTTTCTCAGTCTGTTTCCTAGTGCCGGTTGGAATTTCCTGCAGTTTTCACTGTAAAACCGAGTTGGAGCTAGTTCCTCCCCATAGATATATTTGGATTGGAGTTTGCAAGTGAAAAGAAACTTTGTGTTCCCAACAAGCAAGGTGAAGGACTGCTTTCACACGCACTTATCTCTCAGAACTGAGCATGTGGAGAGACGTTCGTTCATCAAGCACAAAGGGAACAGTTTGCAGGAGAAACTTTTTCTCTCGTTTTTCAGTGTGTTTCCTACTGCCGGTTTGAAATTCCTGCGTTTTTCACTGTAAAAATAGTTCAAACTAGTACCTCCCCATATATATGTATGGAGTGGAGTTTGCAACTGAAAAGAAACTTTGTGTTCCCAACAAGCTATGTGAAGTTCGGCTTTAACACACACTTATCTCTCAGAACTGAGCATGTGGAGAGACGTTCGTTCATCTAGCACAAAGGGAACGGGTTGCAGGAGAAACTTTTTCTCTGGTTTCTCAGTCTGTTTCCTAGTGCCGGTTTGAAGTTCCTGCACTTTTCACTGCAAAACCGAGTTGGAGCTAGTACCTCCCCATATATATGTATGGAGTGGAGTTTGCAACTGAAAAGAAACTTTGTGTTCAAAACAAGCTAAGTGAATTACGGCTCTCACACACACATATCTCCCAGAACTGAGCATGTGGAGAGAAGTTCGTTCATGTAGCACAAATGGAACTGGATGCAGGTGAAACTTTATCTCAGGTTTCTCAGTCTGTTTCCTACTGCCGGTTTGAACTTCCTGCAGTTTTCACTGTAAAACCGAGTTGGAGCTAGTACCTCCCCATATATATGTATGGAGAGCAGTTTGCAACTGAAAAGAAACTTTGTGTTCCCAACAAGGTACTTGAAGGACGGCTTTCACACACACTTATCTCTCAGAACTGAGCACGTGGAGAGACATTCGTTCATCTAGCACAAAGGGATCGTTTTGCAGAAGAAACTTTTACTCTGATATCTTAGTTTGTTTCTTGTGCCGGTTTGAAGTTCCTGCAGTTTTCACTGTAAAACCGAGTTGGAGCTAGTACCTCCCCATAAATATGTATGGATTGGAGTTTGCATCTGAAAAAAACATTGTGTTCAAAACAAGCTAGGTGAAGGACGGCACTCACTCACACATATCTCTCAGAACTGAGCATGTGGAGAGACGTTCGTTCATCTAGCACAAAGGGAACGGGTTGCAGGAGAAACTTTTACTCTGGTTTCTCAGTCTGTTTCCTAGTGCCGGTTTGAAGTTCCTGCAGTTTTCACTGTAAATCCGAGTTGGAGCTAGTATTTCCCCATATATATATATGAAGTGGAGTTTGCAACTGAAAGAAACTTTGTGTTCCCAACAAGCTAGTTGAAGGACGGCTTTCACACACAATTTTCTCTGAGAACTCAGCATGTGGAGAGACTTTCGTTCATCTAGAACAAAGGGAACGATTTGCAGGAGAAACTTTTACTCCGGTTTCTCAGACTGTTTCCTAGTACCGGTTTGAATTTCCTGCAGTTTTCACTGTAAAATCGATTTGGAGCTAGTACCTCCCCATATATATGTATGGAGTGGAGTTTGCAACTGAAAAGAAACTTTGTGTTCCGAACAATATAGCTGAATTACGGCTTTCACACACACTTATCTCTCAGAACTGAGCATGTGGAGAGACGTTCGTTCATCTAGCACCAAGTGAACGGGTGGAAGGAGAAAAATTTTTCAGGTTTCTCAGTCTGTTTCCTAGTGCCGGTTTGAATTTCCTGCAGTTTTCACTGTAAAACCGAGTTGGAGCTTGTTCCTCCCCATATATATGTTTGGATTGGAGTTTGCAACTGAAAAGAAACTTTGTTTTCCCAACAAGCTAGGTAAAAAACGGCATTCACACACACTTATCTCTCAGAACTGAGCATGTGGAGAGACGTTCGTTCATCTAGCAGAAAGGGAACGGGTTGCAGGAGAAACTTTTACTCTGGTTTCTCAGTCTGTTTCATAGTGCCGGTTTGAATTTCCTGCAGTTTTCACTGTAATACCGAGTTGGAGCTCGTACGTCCCCATATATATGTATGGAGTGGAGTTTGCAACTGAAAAGAAACTTTGAGTTCCCAACAAGCTCATTGAAGGAAGGCTCTCACACACACTTATCTCTCATAACTGAGCATGTGTAGACAAGTTCGTTCATCTAGCACAAAGGGAACGGGTGGCATTAGAAAATTTTACTCTGGTTTCTCAGTCTGTTTCCAAGTGTCGGTTTGAAGTTCCTGCTGTTTTCACTGTAAAACCGAGTTGGAGCTCGTACGTCCCCATATGTATGTATGGAGTGGAGTTTGCAACTGAAAAGAAAATTTGTGTTCCCAACAAGCTAGGTGAAGGAGGGCTTCACACACACTTATCTCTCAGAAGTGAGCATGTGGAGAGACGTTCGTTCATCTAGCACAAAGGGAACGGGCTGCAGGAGAAACTTTTACTCTGGTTTCTTAGTTTGTTTCCTAGAGCCGGTTTGAAGTTCCTGCAGTTTTCACTGTAAAATCGATTTGGAGCTAATACCTCCCCATATATATGTATGGAGTGGAGTTTGCAACTGAAAAGAAACTGTGTTCCCAACAAGATAGGTGAATTACGGCTTTCACACACACTTATCTCTCAGAACTGAGCATGTGGAGAGACGTTCGTTCATCGAGCACCAAGTGAACGGGTTGAAGGAGAAAATTTTTTTCAGGTTACTCAGTCTGTTTCCTAGTGCCGGTTGGAATTTCCTGCAGTTTTCACTGTAAAACCGAGTTGGAGCTAGTTCCTCCCCATAGATATATTTGGATTGGAGTTTGCAAGTGAAAAGAAACTTTGTGTTCCCAACAAGCAAGGTGAAGGACTGCTTTCACACGCAATTATCTCTCAGAACTGAGCATGTGGAGAGACGTTCGTTCATCAAGCACAAAGGGAACAGGTTGCAGGAGAAACTTTTTCTCTCGTTTCTCAGTGTGTTTCCTACTGCCGGTTTGAAATTCCTGCGTTTTTCACTGTAAAAATAGTTCAAATTAGTACCTCCCCATATATATGTATGGAGTGGAGTTTGCAACTGAAAAGAAACTTTGTGTTCCCAACAAGCTATGTGAAGTTCGGCTTTAACACACACTTATCTCTCAGAACTGACCATGTGGAGAGACGTTCGTTCATCTAGCACAAAGGGAACGTGTTGCAGGAGAAACTTTTTCTCTGGTTTCTCAGTCTGTTTCCTAGTGCCGGTTTGAAGTTCCTGCAGTTTTCACTGCAAAACCGAGTTGGAGCTAGTACCTCCCCATATATATGTATGGAGTGGAGTTTGCAACTGAAAAGAGTCTTTGTGTTCCCAACAAGCTAGTTGAAGGACGGCTTTCACCCACACGTATCTCTCAGAACTGAGCATGTGGACAGACGTTCGTTCATCTAGCACAAAGGGAACGGGTTGCAGGAGAAACTTTTACTCTGGTTTCTCTGTCTGTTTCCTAGTGCCGGTTTGAAGTTCCTGCAGTTTTCACTGTAATCCGTGTTGGAGCTAGTACATCCCCATATATATGTATGGAGTGGAGTTTGCAACTGAAAAGAAACTTTGTGTTCCCAACAAGCTAGGTGAAAGACGGCTTTCACACACACTTATCTCTCAGAACTGAGCATGTGGAGAGAAGTTCGTTCATCTACCACAAAGGGAACGGGTTGAATTAGAAAATTTTACTCTGGTTTCTCATTCTGTTTCCTAGTGCCGGTTTGAAGTTCCTGCAGTTTTCACTATAAAACCGAGTTGGAGCTCGTACGTCCCCATATATATGTATGGAGTGGAGTTTGCAACTGAAAAGAAACTTTGTGTTCCCAACAAGCTATGTGAAGGACGGCTGTCACACACACTTACCTCTCAGAACTGAGCATGTGGAGAGACGTTCGTTCATCTAGCACAAAGGGAACGGGTTGCAGGAAAAACTTCTACTCTGGTTTCTCAGTCTGTTTCCTACTGCTGGTTTGAAGTTCCTGCAGTTTTCACTGTAAAACGAATTGGAACTAATACCTCCCCATATATATGTATGGAGTGGAGTTTGCAACTGAAAAGAAACTTTGTGTTCCAAACAAGCTAGGTGAATGACGGCTCTCACACACACTTTTCTCTCAGAACTGAGCATGTGGAGAGACGTTCGTTCATCTAGCAAAAAGGGAACGGGTTGCAGGAGAAACTTTTTCTCTGGTTTCTCAGTCTGTTTCCTAGTGACGGTTTGAAGTTCCTGCAGTTTTCACTGTAAAACCGAGTTGGAGCTAGTACTTCCCCATATCTATGAATGGAGTGGAGTTTCCAACTGAAAAGAAACTTTGTGTTCCCTACAAACTAGGTGAAGAACGGCTTTCACCCACACTTATCTCTCAGAACGGAGCATGTGGAGAGACGTTCGTTCATCTAGCAAAACGGGAACGGTTTGCAGGAGAAAATTTTATTCTGGTTTTTCAGTCTGTTTCCTAGTGCCGGTTTGAAGTTCCTGCAGTTTTCACTGTAAAACCGAGTTGGATCTAGTACTTCCCCATATCTATGAATGGAGTGGAGTTTCCAACTGAAAAGAAACTTTGTGTTCCCAACAAGCTATGTGAAGGACGGCTTTCAGACACACATATCTCTCAGAACTGAGCAGGTGGAGAGACGTTCGTTCATCTAGCACCAAGGGAACGGGTTGCAGGGGAAACTTTTACTCTGGTTTCTCAGTCTGTTTCCTAGTGCTGGTTTGAAGTTCCTGCAGTTTTCACCTAAATCCGAGTTGGAGCTAGTACCTCCCCATATATATGTGGGGAGTGGAGTTTGCAACTGAAAAGAAACTTTGTGTTCCCAACAAGCTAGATGAAGGACGGCTTTCCACGCAATTAACTCTCAGAACCGAGCATGTGGAGAGACGTTCGTTCATCTAGCAAAAAGGGAACGGGTAGCAGGAGAAACTTTTACTCTGGTTTCTCACACTATTTCGTAGTGCCGGTTTGAAGTTCCTGCAGTTTTCACTGTAAAATAGTGTTGGAGCTCGTACCTCCATATATATATGTATGGAGTGTTGTTTGCAACTGAAAATAAACTTTGTGTTCCCAACAAGCTAGGTGAAGGACGGCTTTCACACACACTTATCTCTCAGAACTGAGCATGTGGAGAGACGTTCGTTCATCTAGCACAAAGGGAACGGGTTGCAGGAGAAACTTTTACTCTGGTTTCTCAGTCTATTTCCTAGTGCCGGTTTGAAGTTCCTGTAGTTTTCACTGTAAAACCGTGTTGGAGCTAGTACCTCCCCATAAATATGTATGGAGTGGAGTTTGCAAGTGAAAAGAAACTTTGTTTTCCCAACAAGCTAGGTGAAGACAGCTTTCACACGCAATTATTTCTCTGAACTGAGCATGTGGAGAGACGTTCGTTCATCTAGCACAAAGGGAACGGGTTGCAGGAGTTACTTTTACTCTGGTTTCTTTGTTTGTTTCCTAGAGCCGGTTTGAAGTTCCTGCAGTTTTCACTGTAAAACCGAGTTGGAGCTAGTACCTCCCCATATATATGTATGGATTGGAGATTGCAACTGAAAAAAACTTTGTGTTCCAAACAAGCTAGTTGAAGGACGGCTCTCACTCACACTTATCTCTCAGAACTGAACATGTGGAGAGACGTTCGTTCATCTAGCACAAAGGGAACGGGTTGCAGGAGAAACTTTTACTCTGGTTTCTCAGTCTGTTTCCTAGTGCCGGTTTGAAGTTCCTGCAGTTTTCACTGCAAAACCGAGTTGGAGCTAGTACCTCCCCATATATATGTATGGAGTGGAGTTTGCAACTGAAAAGAATCTTTCTGTTCCCAACAAGCTAGTTGAAGGACGGCTTTCACACACACTTATCTCTCAGAACTGAGCATGTGGAGAGACGTTCGTTCATCTAGCACAAAGGGAACAGGTTGCAGGAGAAACTTTTACTCTGGTTTCTCTGTCTGTTTCCTAGTGCCGGTTTGAAGTTCCTGCAGTTTTCACTGTAATCCGTGTTGGAGCTAGTACATCCCCATATATATGTATGGAGTGGAGTTTGCAACTGAAAAGAAACTTTGTGTTCCCAACAAGCTAGGTGAATGACGACTTTCACACACACTTATCTCTCAGAACTGAGCATGAGGAGAGACGTTCGTTTATCTAGCACAAAGGGAACAGGTTGCAGGGAAACTTTTACTCTGGTTTCTCAGTCTGTTTCGTAGTGCCTTGTTGAATTTCCTGTAGTTTTCACTGTAAAACCGAGTTGGTTCTAGTACCTCCCCGTATATATGTATGGATTGTAGTTTGCAACTGAAAAGAAACTTTGTGTTCCCTAAAAGCTAGGTGAAGGACGGCTCTCACACACACTTATCTCTCAGAACTGAGCATGTGGAGAGAAGTTCGTTCATCTACCACAAAGGGAACGGGTTGAATTAGAAAATTTTACTCTGGTTTCTAATTCTGTTTCTTAGTGCCGGTTTGAAGTTCCTGCAGTTTTCACTATAAAACCGAGTTGGAGCTCGTACGTCCCCATATGTATGTATGGAGTGGAATTTGCAACTGAAAAGAAAATTTGTGTTCCCAACAAGCTAGGTGAAGGAGGGCTTCACACACACTTATCTCTCAGAAGTGAGCATGTGGAGAGACGTTCGTTCATCTAGCACAAAGGGAACGGGCTGCAGGAGAAACTTTTACTCTGGTTTCTTAGTTTGTTTCCTAGAGCCGGTTTGAAGTTCCTGCAGTTTTCACTGTAAAATCGATTTGGAGCTAATACCTCCCCATATATATGTATGGAGTGGAGTTTGCAACTGAAAAGAAACTTTGTGTTCCCAACAAGATAGGTGAATTACGGCTTTCACACACACTTATCTCTCAGAACTGAGCATGTGGTGAGACGTTCGTTCATCGAGCACCAAGTGAACGGGTTGAAGGAGAAAATTTTTTTCAGGTTTCTCAGTCTTTTTCCTAGTGCCGGTTGGAATTTCCTGCAGTTTTCACTGTAAAACCGAGTTGGAGCTAGTTCCTCCCCATAGATATATTTGGATTGGAGTTTGCAAGTGAAAAGAAACTTTGTGTTCCCAACAAGCAAGGTGAAGGACTGCTTTCACACGCACTTATCTCTCAGAACTGAGCATGTGGAGAGACGTTCGTTCATCAAGCACAAAGGGAACAGGTTGCAGGAGAAACTTTTTCTCTCGTTTCTCAGTGTGTTTCCTAGTGCCGGTTTGAAATTCCTGCGTTTTTCACTGTAAAAATAGTTCAAACTAGTACCTCCCCATATATATGTATGGAGTGGAGTTTGCAACTGAAAAGAAACTTTGTGTTCCCAACAAGCTATGTGAAGTTCGGCTTTAACACACACTTATCTCTCAGAACTGAGCATGTGGAGAGACGTTCGTTCATCTAGCACAAAGGGAACGGGTTACAGGAGAAACTTTTTCTCTGGTTTCTCAGTCTGTTTCCTAGTGCCGGTTTGAAGTTCCTGCAGTTTTCACTGTAAAACCGAGTTGGAGCTAGTACCTCCCCATATATATGTATGGAGTGGAGTTTGCAACTGAAAAGAATCTTTGTGTTCCCAACAAGCTAGGTGAAGGACGGCTTTCACACACACTTATCTCTCAGAACTGTGCATGTGGAGAGACGTTCGTTCATCTAGCACAAAGAGAACGGGTTGTAGGAGAAACTATTACTCTGGTTTCTCAGTCTTTTTCCTAGTGCCGGTTTGAAATACCTGCAGTTTTCACTGTAAAACCGAGTTGGAGCTATTAACTCCCCATATATATATATGGAGTGGAGTTTGCAACTGAAAAGAAACTTTGTGTTCAAAACAAGCTAAGTGAATTACGGCTCTCACACACACATATCTCCCAGAATTGAGCATGTGGAGAGAAGTTCGTTCATGTAGCACAAATGGAACTGGATGCAGGTGAAACTTTATCTCAGGTTTCTCAGTCTGTTTCCTACTGCCGGTTTGAACTTCCTGCAGTTTTCACTGTAAAACCGAGTTGGAGCTAGTACCTCCCCATATATATGTATGGAGTGGAGTTTGCAACTGAAAAGAAACTTTGATTTCCCAACAAGCTAGATGAAGGACGGCTCTCACACACACTTATCTCTCAGAACTGAGCATGTGGAGAGAAGTTCGTTCATCTAGCACAAAGGGAACGGGTGGCATTAGAAAATTTTACTCTGGTTTCTCAGTCTGTTTCCTAGTGTCGGTTTGAAGTTCCTGCTGTTTTCACTGTAAAACCGAGTTGGAGCTAGTACCTCCCCATAAATATGTATGGATTGGAGTTTGCATCTGAAAAAAACATTGTGTTCAAAACAAGCTAGGTGAAGGACGGCACTCACTCACACATATCTCTCAGAACTGAGCATGTGGAGAGACGTTCGTTCATCTAGCACAAAGGGAACGGGTTGCAGGAGAAACTTTTACTCTGGTTTCTCAGTCTGTTTCCTAGTGCCGGTTTGAAGTTCCTGCAGTTTTCACTGTAAAACCGAGTTGGAGCTAGTATTTCCCCATATATATATATGGAGTGGAGTTTGCAACTGAAAAGAAACTTTGTGTTCCCAACAAGCTAGTTGAAGGACGGCTTTCACACACAATTTTCTCTGAGAACTCAGCATGTGGAGAGACATTCGTTCATCTAGAACAAAGGGAACGGTTTGCAGGAGAAACTTTTACTCCGGTTTCTCAGACTGTTTCCTAGTACCGGTTTGAATTTCCTGCAGTTTTCACTGTAAAATCGATTTGGAGCTAGTACCTCCCCATATATATGTATGGAGTGGAGTTTGCAACTGAAAAGAAACTTTGTGTTCCGAACAATATAGCTGAATTACGGCTTTCACACACACTTAACTCTCAGAACTGAGCATGTGGAGAGACGTTCGTTCATCTAGCACCAAGTGAACGGGTGGAAGGAGAAAATTTTTTTCAGGTTTCTCAGTCTGTTTCCTAGTGCCGGTTTGAATTTCCTGCAGTTTTCACTGTAAAACCGAGTTGGAGCTTGTTCCTCCCCATATATATGTTTGGATTGGAGTTTGCAACTGAAAAGAAACTTTGTTTTCCCAACAAGCTAGGTAAAAAACGGCTTTCACACACACTTATCTCTCAGAACTGAGCATGTGGAGAGACGTTCGTTCATCTAGCAGAAAGGGAACGGGTTGCAGGAGAAACTTTTACTCTGGTTTCTCAGTCTGTTACCTACTGCCGGGTTGAAGTTCCTGCAGTTTTCACTTTAAAACCGAGCTGGCGCTTGTATCTCCCATATATATGTATGGATTGGAGTTTGCAAGTGAAAAGAAACTTTGTGTTCCCAACAAGCTAGTTGAAGGGCGGCTTTCACACGCACTTAAGTCTCAGAACTGAGCATGCGAAGAGAATTTCTTTCATCTAGCACAAAGGGAACGGGTTGCAGGAGAAACTTTACTCTGGTTTCATTCTGTTTCCTAGTGCCTGTTTGAAGTTACTGCAGTTTTAACTGTAAAACCGAGTTGGAGCTCATACCTCCCCATATATATGTATGAGTGGAGTTTGCAACTGAAAAGAAACTTTGTGTTCCCAACAAGCTAGTTGAAGGTACGCTTTCACACACACTTATCTCTCAGTACTGAGCATGTGGAGAGAGTTTCGTTCATGTAGCATAAAGGGAACGGGTTGCAGGAGAAACTTTTACTCTGGTTTCTCAGTCTGTTTCCTACTGCCGGTTTGAAGTTCCTGTAGTTTTCACTGTAAAACCGTGTTGGAGCTAGTACCTCCCCATAAATATGTATGGAGTGGAGTTTGCAAGTGAAAAGAAACTATGTTTTCCCAACAAGCTAGGTGAAGACAGCTTTCACACGCAATTATTTCTCTGAACTGAGCATGTGGAGAGACGTTCGTTCATCTAGCACAAAGGGAACGGGTTGCAGGAGTTACTTTTACTCTGGTTTCTTTGTTTGTTTCCTAGAGCCGGTTTGAAGTTCCTGCAGTTTTCACTGTAAAACCGAGTTGGAGCTTGTACCTCCCCATATATATGTATGGATTGGAGATTGCAACTGAAAAAAACTTTGTGTTCCAAACAAGCTAGTTGAAGGACGGCTCTCACTCACACTTATCTCTCAGAACTGAACATGTGGAGAGACGTTCGTTCATCTAGCACAAAGGGAACGGGTTGCAGGAGAAACTTTTACTCTGGTTTCTCAGTCTGTTTCCTAGTGCCGGTTTGAAGTTCCTGCAGTTTTCACTGCAAAACAGAGTTGGAGCTAGTACCTCCCCATATATATGTATGGAGTGGAGTTTGCAACTGAAAAGAATCTTTCTGTTCCCAACAAGCTAGTTGAAGGACGGCTTTCACACACACTTATCTCTCAGAACTGAGCATGTGGAGAGACGTTCGTTCATCTAGCACAAAGGGAACAGGTTGCAGGAGAAACTTTTACTCTGGTTTCTCTGTCTGTTTCCTAGTGCCGGTTTGAATTTCCTGCAGTTTTCACTGTAATCCGTGTTGGAGCTAGTACATCCCCATATATATGTATGGAGTGGAGTTTGCAACTGAAAAGAAACTTTGTGTTCCCAACAAGCTAGGTGAATGACGACTTTCACACACACTTATCTCTCAGAACTGAGCATGAGGAGAGATGTTCGTTTATCTAGCACAAAGGGAACAGGTTGCAGGGAAACTTTTACTCTGGTTTCTCAGTCTGTTTCGTAGTGCCTTGTTGAATTTCCTGTAGTTTTCACTGTAAAACCGAGTTGGTTCTAGTACCTCCCCATATATATGTTTGGATTGTAGTTTGCAACTGAAAAGAAACTTTGTGTTCCCTAAAAGCTAGTTGAAGGACGGCTCTCACACACACTTATCTCTCAGAACTGAGCATGTGGAGAGAAGTTCGTTCATCTACCACAAAGGGAACGGGTTGAATTAGAAAATTTTACTCTGGTTTCTCATTCTGTTTCTTAGTGCCGGTTTGAAGTTCCTGCAGTTTTCACTATAAAACCGAGTTGGAGCTCGTACGTCCCCATATGTATGTATGGAGTGGAGTTTGCAACTGAAAAGAAAATTTGTGTTCCCAACAAGCTAGGTGAAGGAGGGCTTCACACACACTTATCTCTCAGAAGTGAGCATGTGGAGAGACGTTCGTTCATCTAGCACAAAGGGAACGGGCTGCAGGAGAAACTTTTACTCTGGTTTCTTAGTTTGTTTCCTAGAGCCGGTTTGAAGTTCCTGCAGTTTTCACTGTAAAATCGATTTGGAGCTAATACCTCCCCATATATATGTATGGAGTGGAGTTTGCAACTGAAAAGAAACTTTGTGTTCCCAACAAGATAGGTGAATTACGGCTTTCACACACAATTATCTCTCAGAACTGAGCATGTGGTGAGACGTTCGTTCATCGAGCACCAAGTGAACGGGTTGAAGGAGAAAATTTTTTTCAGGTTTCTCAGTCTGTTTCCTAGTGCCGGTTGGAATTTCCTGCAGTTTTCACTGTAAAACCGAGTTGGAGCTAGTTCCTCCCCATAGATATATTTGGATTGGAGTTTGCAAGTGAAAAGAAACTTTGTGTTCCCAACAAGCAAGGTGAAGGACTGCTTTCACACGCACTTATCTCTCAGAACTGAGCATGTGGAGAGACGTTCGTTCATCAAGCACAAAGGGAACAGTTTGCAGGAGAAACTTTTTCTCTCGTTTCTCAGTGTGTTTCCTAGTGCCGGTTTGAAATTCCTGCGTTTTTCACTGTAAAAATAATTCAAACTAGTACCTCCCCATATATATGTATGGAGTGGAGTTTGCAACTGAAAAGAAACTTTGTGTTCCCAACAAGCTATGTGAAGTTCGGCTTTAACACACACTTATCTCTCAGAACTGAGCATGTGGAGAGACGTTCGTTCATCTAGCACAAAGGGAACGGGTTGCAGGAGAAACTTTTTCTCTGGTTTCTCAGTCTGTTTCCTAGTGCCGGGTTGAAGTTCCTGCAGTTTTCACTGCAAAACCGTGTTGGAGCTAGTACCTCCCCATATATATGCATGGAGTGGAGTTTGCAACTGAAAAGAATCTTTGTGTTCCCAACAAGCTAGGTGAAGGACGGCTTTCACACACACATATCTCTCAGAACTGTGCATGTGGAGAGACGTTCGTTCATCTAGCACAAAGAGAACGGGTTGTAGGAGAAACTATTACTCTGGTTTCTCAGTCTTTTTCCTAGTGCCGGTTTGAAGTACCTGCAGTTTTCACTGTAAAACCGAGTTGGAGCTATTAACTCCTCGTATATATATACGGAGTGGAGTTTGCAACTGAAAAGAAACTTTGTGTTCAAAACAAGCTAAGTGAATTACGGCTCTCACACACACATATCTCCCAGAACTGAGCATGTGGAGAGAAGTTCGTTCATGTAGCACAAATGGAACTGGATGCAGGTGAAACTTTATCTCAGGTTTCTCAGTCTGTTTCCTACTGCCGGTTTGAACTTCCTGCAGTTTTCACTGTAAAACCGAGTTGGAGCTAGTACCTCCCCATATATATGTATGGAGTGGAGTTTGCAACTGAAAAGAAACTTTGATTTCCCAACAAGCTAGATGAAGGACGGCTCTCACACACACTTATCTCTCAGAACTGAGCATGTGGAGAGAAGTTCGTTCATCTACCACAAAGGGAACGGGTGGCATTAGAAAATTTTACTCTGGTTTCTCAGTCTGTTTCCTAGTGTCGGTTTGAAGTTCCTGCTGTTTTCACCGTAAAACCGAGTTGGAGCTCGTACGATCCCATATATATGTATGGAGAGCAGTTTGCCACTGAAAAGAAACTTTGTTTTCCCAACAAGGTACTTGAAGTACGGCTTTCACACACACTTATCTCTCAGAACTGAGCACGTGGAGAGTCATTCGTTCATCTAGCACAAAGGGAACGGGTGGCATTAGAAAATTTTACTCTGGTTTCTCAGTCTCTTTCCAAGTGTCGGTTTGAAGTTCCTGCAGTTTTCACTGTAAAACCGAGTTGGAGCTAGTACCTCCCCATATATATGTATGGAGTGGAGTTTACAACTGAAAAGAAACTTTGATTTCCCAACAAGCTAGATGAAGGACGGCTCTCACACACACTTATCTCTCAGAACTGAGCATGTGGAGAGACGTTCGTTCATCTAGCAGAAAGGGAACGGGTTGCAGGAGAAACTTTTACTCTGGTTTCTCAGTCTGTTTCCTAGTGCAGGTTTGAAGTTCCTGCAGTTTTCACTGTAATACCGAGTTGGAGCTCGTACGTCCCCATATATATGTATGGAGTGGAGTTTGCAACTGAAAAGAAACTTTGAGTTCCCAACAAGCTCATTGAAGGAAGGCTCTCACACACACTTATCTCTCATAACTGAGCATGTGTAGAGAAGTTCGTTCATCTAGCACAAAGGGAACGGGTGGCATTAGAAAATTTTACTCTGGTTTCTCAGTCTGTTTCCAAGTGTCGGTTTGAAGTTCCTGCTGTTTTCACTGTAAAACCGAGTTGGAGCTCGTACGTCCCCATATGTATGTATGGAGTGGA
This sequence comes from Camelus ferus, assembly GCF_009834535.1. Classification (NCBI taxonomy): domain Eukaryota; kingdom Metazoa; phylum Chordata; class Mammalia; order Artiodactyla; family Camelidae; genus Camelus; species Camelus ferus. The sequence continues at coordinate 2,534,903 of NC_045699.1, forward strand.
GTTTGCAACTGAAAAGAAAATTTGTGTTCCCAACAAGCTAGGTGAAGGAGGGCTTCACACACACTTATCTCTCAGAAGTGAGCATGTGGAGAGACGTTCGTTCATCTATCACAAAGGGAACGGGTTGCAGGAGAAACTTTTACTCTGGTTTCTAGTCTGTTTCCTAGAGCCGGTTTGAAGTTCCTGCAGTTTTCACTGTAAAATCGATTTGGAGCTAATACCTCCCCTATATTTGTATGGAGTGGAGTTTGCAACTGAAAAGAAACTTGTGTTCCCAACAAGATAGGTGAATTACGGCTTTCACACACACTTATCTCTCAGAACTGAGCATGTGGAGAGACGTTCGTTCATCGAGCACAAAGTGAACGGGTTGAAGGAGAAAATTTTTTCAGGTTACTCAGTCTGTTTCCTAGTGCCGGTTTGGAATTTCCTGCAGTTTTCACTGTAAAACCGAGTTGGAGCTAGTACCTCCCCATAGATATATTTGGATTGGAGTTTGCAAGTGAAAAGAAACTTTGTGTTCCCAACAAGCTAAGGTGAAGGACTGCTTTCACACAGCAATTATCTCTCAGAACTGAGCATGTGGAGAGACGTTCGTTCATCTAGCACAAAGGGAACAGGTTGCAGGAGAAACTTTTACTCTCGTTTTTCAGTGTGTTTCCTACTGCCGGTTTGAAATTCCTGCGTTTTTCACTGTAAAAATAGTTCAAACTAGTACCTCCCCATATATATGTATGGAGTGGAGTTTGCAACTGAAAAGAAACTTTGTGTTCCCAACAAGCTATGTGAAGTTCGGCTTTAACACACACTTATCTCTCAGAACTGACCATGTGGAGAGACGTTCATTCATCTAGCACAAAGGGAACGGGTTGCAGGAGAAACTTTTTCTCTGGTTTCTCAGTCTGTTTCCTAGTGCCGGTTTGAAGTTCCTGCAGTTTTCACTACAAAACCGAGTTGGAGCTAGTACCTCCCCATATATATGTATGGAGTGGAGTTTGCAACTGAAAAGAGTCTTTGTGTTCCCAACAAGTTAGTTGAAGGACGGCTTTCACCCACACTTATCTCTCACAACTGAGCATGTGGACAGACGTTCGTTCATCTAGCACAAAGGGAACGGGTTGCAGGAGAAACTTTTACTCTGGTTTCTCTGTCTGTTTCCTACTGCTGGTTTGAAGTTCCTGCAGTTTTCACTGTAAAACGAGTTGGAGCTAGTACCTCCCCATATATATGTATGGAGTGGAGTTTGCAACTGAAAAGAAACTTTGTGTTCCCAACAAGCTAGGTGAATGACGGCTTCTCACACACACTTATCTCTCAGAACTGAGCATGTGGAGAGACGTTCGTTCATCTAGCACAAAGGGAACGGGTTGCAGGAGAAACTTTTTACTCTGGTTTCTCAGTCTGTTTCCTAGTGACGGTTTGAAGTTCCTGCAGTTTTCACTGTAAAACCGAGTTGGAGCTAGTACCTCCCCCATATATATGTATGGAGTGGAGTTTGCAACTGAAAAGAAACTTTGTGTTCCCAACAAGCTAGGTGAAGGACGGCTTTCACACACACTTATCTCTCAGAACTGAGCATGTGGAGAGACGTTCGTTCATCTAGCACAAAGGGAACGGTTTGCAGGAGAAACTTTTACTCTGGTTTCTCAGTCTGTTTCGTAGTGCCTTGTTGAATTTCCTGTAGTTTTCACTGTAAATCCGAGTTGGTTCTAGTACCTCCCCATATATATGTATGGATTGTAGTTTGCAACTGAAAAAAACTTTGTGTTCCCTAAAAGCTAGTTGAAGGACGGCTCTCACACACACTTATCTCTCAGAACTGAGCATGTGGAGAGAAGTTCGTTCATCTACCACAAAGGGAACGGGTTGAATTAGAAAATTTTACTCTGGTTTCTCATTCTGTTTCTTAGTGCCGGTTTGAAGTTCCTGCAGTTTTCACTATAAAATCGAGTTGGAGCTCGTACGTCCCCATATATATGTATGGAGTGGAGTTTGCAACTGAAAAGGAACTCTGTGTTCCCAACAAGCTATGTGAAGGACGGCTCTCACACACACTTACCTCTCAGAACTGAGCATGTGGAGAGACGTTCGTTCTTCTAGCACAAAGGGAACGGGTTGCAGGAGAAACTTTTACTCTGGTTTCTCAGTCTGTTTCCTACTGCTGGTTTGAAATTCCTGCAGTTTTCACTGTAAAACGAGTTGGAACTAGTACCTCCCCACATATATGTATGGAGTGGAGTTTGCAACTGAAAAGAAACTTTGTGTTCCAAACAAGCTAGGTGAATGACGGCTCTCACACACACTTATCTCTCAGAACTGAGCATGTGGAGAGACGTTCATTCATCTAGCAAAAAGGAACGGGTTGCAGGAGAAACTTCTACTCTGGTTTCTCACTCTGTTTCCTAGTGACGTTTAGAAGTTCCTGCAGTTTTCACTGTAAAACCGAGTTGGAGCTAGTACTTCCCCATATCTATGTATGGAGTGGAGTTTCCAACTGAAAAGAAACTTTGTGTTCCCTACAAACTAGGTGAAGAACGGCTTTCACACACACTTATCTCTCAGAACTGAGCATGTGGAGAGACGTTCGTTCATCTAGCACAACGGGAACGGTTTGCAGGAGAAAATTTTACTCTGGTTTTTCAGTCTGTTTCCTAGTGCCGGTTTGAAGTTCCTGCAGTTTTCACTGTAAAACCGAGTTGGAGCTAGTACTTCCCCATATATATGAATGGAGTGGAGTTTCCAACTGAAAAGAAACTTTGTGTTCCCAACAAGCTATGTGAAGGACGGCTTTCAGACACACATATCTCTCAGAACTGAGCATGTGGAGAGACGTTCGTTCATCTAGCACCAAGGGAACGGGTTGCAGGAGAAACTTTTACTCTGGTTTCTCAGTCTGTTTCCTAGTGCCGGTTTGAAGTTGCTGCAGTTTTCACATAAAATCCGAGTTGGAGCTAGTACCTCCCCATATATATGTGGGAGAGGAGTTTGCAACTGAAAAGAAACTTTGTGTTCCCAACAAGCTAGATGAAGGACGGCTTTCACACAGCAATTATCTCTCAGAACTGAGCATGTGGAGAGACGTTCGTTCATCTAGCACAAAGGGAACGGGTTAGCAGGAGAAACTTTTACTCTGGTTTCTCACACTATTTCGTAGTGCCGGTTTGAAGTTCCTGCAGTTTTCACTGTCAAACCGAGTTGGAGCTAGTACCACCATATATATGTATGGAGTGGAGTTTGCAACTGAAAAGAAACTTTGTGTTCCCAACAAGCTAGGTGAAGGACGGCTTTCACACACACTTATCTCTCAGAACTGAGCATGTGGAGAGACGTTCGTTCATCTAGCAAAAAGGAAACGGGTTGCAGGAGAAACTTTTACTCTGGTTTCTCAGTCTGTTTCCTACTGCCGGTTTGAAGTTCCTGTAGTTTTCACTGTAAAACCGTGTTGGAGCTAGTACCTCCCCATAAATATGTATGGAGTGGAGTTTGCAAGTGAAAAGAAACTTTGTTTTCCCAACAAGCTAGGTGAAGACGGCTTTCACACGCAATTATCTCTCAGAACTGAGCATGTGGAGAGACGTTCGTTCATCTAGCACAAAGGGAACGGGTTGCAGGAGAAACTTTTACTCTGGTTTCTCAGTATGTTTCCTACTGCCGGTTTGAAGTTCCTGCATTTTTCACTGTAAAACCGAGTTGGAGCTAGTAACTCCCCATATATATGTATGGAGTGGAGATTGTAACTGAAAAGCATCTTTGTGTTCCCAACAAGCTAGGTGAAGGACGGCACTCACACACACTTATCTCTCAGAACTGAGCATGTGGAGAGACGTTCGTTCATCTAGCACCAAGTGAACGGGTGGAAGGAGAAAATTTTTTTCAGGTTTCTCATTCAGTTTCCTAGTGCCGGTTGGAATTTCCTTCAGTTTTCACTGTAAAACCGAGTTGGAGCTAGTTCCTCCCCATATATATGTTTGGATTGGAGTTTGCAACTGAAAAGAAACTTTGTGTTCCCAACAAGCTAGGTAAAAGACGGCTTTCACACACACTTATCACTCAGAACTGAGCATGTGGAGAGACGTTCGTTCATCTAGCACAAAGGGAACGGGTTGCAGGAGAAACTTTTACTCTGGTTTCTCAGTCTGTTTCATAGTGCCGGTTTGAAGTTCCTGCAGTTTTCACTGTAATACCGAGTTGGAGCTAGTACCTACCCATATATATGTATGGAGTGGAGTTTGCAACTGAAAAGAAACTTTGAGTTCCCAACAAGCTCATTGAAGGAAGGCTCTCAAACACACTTATCTCTCAGAACTGAGCATGTGCAGAGAAGTTCGTTCATCTAGCACAAAGGGAACGGGTGGCATTAGAAAATTTTACTCTGGTTTCTCAGTCTGTTTCCAAGTGTCGGTTTGAAGTTCCTGCTGTTTTCACTGTAAAACCGAGTTGGAGCTCGTACGTCCCCATATATATGTATGGAGTGGAGTTTGCAACTGAAAAGAAAGTTTGTGTTCCCAACAAGCTAGGTGAAGGACGGCTTCACACACACTTATCTCTCAGAAGTGAGCATGTGGAGAGACGTTCGTTCATCTAGCACAAAGCGAACGGGTTGCAGGAGAAACTTCTACTCTGGTTTCTTAGTTTGTTTCCTAGAGCCGGTTTGAAGTTCCTGCAGTTTTCACTGTAAAACCGAGTTGGAGCTAGTACCTCCCCATATATATGTATGGATTGGAGATTGCAACTGAAAAAAACTTTGTGTTCCAAACAAGGTAGTTGAAGGACGGCTCACACTCACACTTATCTCTCAGAACTGAACATGTGGAGAGAAGTTCGTTCATCTAGCACAAAGGGAATGGGTTGCAGGAGAAACTTTTACTCTGGTTTCTCAGTCTGTTTCCTAGTGCCGGTTTGAAGTTCCTGCAGTTTTCACTGCAAAACCGAGTTGGAGCTAGTACCTCCCCATATATATGTATGGAGTGGAGTTTGCAACTGAAAAGAATCTTTGTGTTCCCAACAAGCTAGTTGAAGGACGGCTTTCACACACACTTATCTCTCAGAACTGAGCATGTGGAGAGACGTTCGTTCATCTAGCACAAAAGGAACAGGTTGCAGGAGAAACTTTTACTCTGGTTTCTCTGTCTTTTTCCTAGTGCCGGTTTGAACTTCCTGCAGTTTTCACTGTAATCCGTGTTGGAGCTAGAACCTCCCCATATATATGTATGGAGTGGAGTTTGCAACTGAAAAGAAACTTTGTGTTCCCAACAAGCTAGGTGAAGGACGGCTTTCACACACACTTATCTCTCAGAACTGAGCATGTGGAGAGACGTTCGTTCATCTAGCACAAAGGGAACGGGTTGCAGGAGAAACTTTTACTCTGGTTTCTCAGTCTGTTTCCTAGTGCCGGTTTGAAGTTCCTGCAGTTTTCACTGTAAAACCGAGTTGGAGCTAGTACCTCCCCATATATATGTATGGAGTGGAGTTTGCAACTGAAAAGAAACTTTGTGTTCCCAACAAGCTAGGTGAAGGACGGCTTTCACACACACTTATCTCTCAGAACTGAGCATGTGGAGAGACGTTCGTTCATCTAGCACAAAGGGAACGGTTTGCAGGAGAAACTTTTACTCTGGTTTCTCAGTCTGTTTCCTAGTGCCGGTTTGAAGTTCCTGCAGTTTTCACTGTAAAACCGAGTTGGAGCTAGTACCTCCCCATATATATGTATGGAGTGGAGTTTGCAACTGAAAAGAACTTTGTGTTCCCAACAAGCTAGGTGAAGGACGGCTTCACACACACTTATCTCTCAGAACTGAGCATGTGGAGAGACGTTCGTTCATCTAGCACAAAGGGAACGGTTTGCAGGAGAAACTTTTACTCTGGTTTCTCAGTCTGTTTCCTAGTGCCGGTTTGAAGTTCCTGCAGTTTTCACTGTAAAACCGAGTTGGAGCTAGTACCTCCCCATATATATGTATGGAGTGGAGTTTGCAACTGAAAAGAAACTTTGTGTTCCCAACAAGCTAGGTGAAGGACGGCTTTCACACACACTTATCTCTCAGAACTGAGCATGTGGAGAGACGTTCGTTCATCTAGCACAAAGGGAACGGGTTGCAGGAGAAACTTTTACTCTGGTTTCTCAGTCTGTTTCCTAGTGCCGGTTTGAAGTTCCTGCAGTTTTCACTGTAAAACCGAGTTGGAGCTAGTACCTCCCCATATATATGTATGGAGTGGAGTTTGCAACTGAAAAGAAACTTTGTGTTCCCAACAAGCTAGGTGAAGGAACGGCTTTCACACACACTTATCTCTCAGAACTGAGCATGTGGAGAGACGTTCGTTCATCTAGCAGAAAGGGAACGGGTTGCAGGAGAAACTTTTACTCTGGTTTCTCAGTCTGTTTCCTAGTGCCGGTTTGAATTTCCTGCAGTTTTCACTGTAATACCGAGTTGGAGCTAGTAACGTCCCCATATATATGTATGGAGTGGAGTTTGCAACTGAAAAGAAACTTTGAGTTCCCAACAAGCTCAGGTGAAGGACGGCTCTCACACACACTTATCTCTCATAACTGAGCATGTGTAGAGACGTTCGTTCATCTAGCACAAAGGGAACGGGTTGCAGTAGAAACTTTTACTCTGGTTTCTCAGTCTGTTTCCTAGTGTCGGTTTGAAGTTCCTGCATGTTTTCACTGTAAAACCGAGTTGGAGCTCGTACGTCCCCATATGTATGTATGGAGTGGAGTTTGCAACTGAAAAGAAAATTTGTGTTCCCAACAAGCTAGGTGAAGGACGGCTTTCACACACACTTATCTCTCAGAACTGAGCATGTGGAGAGACGTTCGTTCATCTAGCACAAAGGGAACGGGTTGCAGGAGAAACTTTTACTCTGGTTTCTCAGTCTGTTTCCTAGTGCCGGTTTGAAGTTCCTGCAGTTTTCACTGTAAAACCGAGTTGGAGCTAGTACCTCCCCATATATATGTATGGAGTGGAGTTTGCAACTGAAAAGAAACTTTGTGTTCCCAACAAGCTAGGTGAAGGACGGCTTTCACACACACTTATCTCTCAGAACTGAGCATGTGGAGAGACGTTCGTTCATCTAGCACAAAGGGAACGGGTTGCAGGAGAAACTTTTACTCTGGTTTCTCAGTCTGTTTCCTAGTGCCGGTTTGAAGTTCCTGCAGTTTTCACTGTAAAACCGAGTTGGAGCTAGTACCTCCCCATATATATGTATGGAGTGGAGTTTGCAACTGAAAAGAAACTTTGTGTTCCCAACAAGCTAGGTGAAGGACGGCTTTCACACACACTTATCCTCTCAGAACTGAGCATGTGGAGAGACGTTCGTTCATCTAGCACAAAGGGAACGGGTTGCAGGAGAAACTTTACTCTGGTTTCTCAGTCTGTTTCCTAGTGCCGGTTTGAAGTTCCTGCAGTTTTCACTGTAAAACCGAGTTGGAGCTAGTACCTCCCCATATATATGTATGGAGTGGAGTTTGCAACTGAAAAGAAACTTTGTGTTCCCAACAAGCTAGGTGAAGGACGGCTTTCACACACACTATCTCTCAGAACTGAGCATGTGGAGAGACGTTCGTTCATCTAGCACAAAGGGAACGGGTTGCAGGAGAAACTTTTACTCTGGTTTCTCAGTCTGTTTCCTAGTGCCGGTTTGAAGTTCCTGCAGTTTTCACTGTAAAACCGAGTTGGAGCTAGTACCTCCCCATATATATGTATGGAGTGGAGTTTGCAACTGAAAAGAAACTTTGTGTTCCCAACAAGCTAGGTGAAGGACGGCTTTCACACACACTTATCTCTCAGAACTGAGCATGTGGAGAGACGTTCGTTCATCTAGCACAAAGGGAACGGTTGCAGGAGAAACTTTTACTCTGGTTTCTCAGTCTGTTTCCTAGTGCCGGTTTGAAGTTCCTGCAGTTTTCACTGTAAAACCGAGTTGGAGCTAGTACCTCCCCATATATATGTATGGAGTGGAGTTTGCAACTGAAAAGAAACTTTGTGTTCCCAACAAGCTAGGTGAAGTACGGCTTTCACACACACTTATCTCTCAGAACTGAGCATGTGGAGAGACGTTCGTTCATCTAGCACAAAGGGAACGGTTTGCAGGAGAAACTTTTACTCTGGTTTCTCAGTCTGTTTCCTAGTGCCGGTTTGAAGTTCCTGCAGTTTTCACTGTAAAACCGAGTTGGAGCTAGTACCTACCCATATATATGTATGGAGTGGAGTTTGCAACTGAAAAGAAACTTTGTGTTCCCAACAAGCTAGGTGAAGGACGGCTTTCAACACACACTTATCTCTCAGAACTGAGCATGTGGAGAGACGTTCGTTCATCTAGCACAAAGGTAACGGGTTGCAGGAGAAACTTTTACTCTGGTTTCTCAGTCTGTTTCCTAGTGCCGGTTTGAAGTTCCTGCAGTTTTCACTGTAAAACCGAGTTGGAGCTAGTACCTCCCCATATATATGTATGGAGTGGAGTTTGCAACTGAAAAGAAACTTTGTGTTCCCAACAAGCTAGTTGAAGGACGGCTTTCACACACACTTATCTCTCAGAACTGAGCATGTGGAGAGACGTTCGTTCATCTAGCACAAAGGGAACAGGTTGCAGGAGAAACTTTTACTCTGGTTTCTCAGTCTGTTTCCTAGTGCCGGTTTGAAGTTCCTGCAGTTTTCACTGTAAAACCGATTTGGAGCTAGTACCTCCCCATATATATGTATGGAGTGGAGTTTGCAACTGAAAAGAAACTTTGTGTTCCCAACAAGCTAGGTGAAGGACGGCATTTCACACACACTTATCTCTCAGAACTGAGCATGTGGAGAGACGTTCGTTCATCTAGCACAAAGGGAACGGGTTGCAGGAGAAACTTTTACTCTGGTTTCTCAGTCTGTTTCCTAGTGCCGGTTTGAAGTTCCTGCAGTTTTCACTGTAAAACCGAGTTGGAGCTAGTACCTCCCCATATATATGTATGGAGTGGAGTTTGCAACTGAAAAGAAACTTTGTGTTCCCAACAAGCTAGGTGAAGGACGGCTTCACACACACTTATCTCTCAGAACTGAGCATGTGGAGAGACGTTCGTTCATCTAGCACAAAGGGAACGGGTTGCAGGAGAAACTTTACTCTGGTTTCTCAGTCTGTTTCCTAGTGCCGGTTTGAAGTTCCTGCAGTTTTCACTGTAAAACCGAGTTGGAGCTAGTACCTCCCCATATATATGTATGGAGTGGAGTTTGCAACTGAAAAGAAACTTTGTGTTCCCAACAAGCTAGGTGAAGGACGGCTTTCACACACACTTATCTCTCAGAACTGAGCATGTGGAGAGACGTTCGTTCATCTAGCACAAAGGGAACTGGTTGCAGGAGAAACTTTTACTCTGGTTTCTCAGTCTGTTTCCTAGTGCCGGTTTGAAGTTCCTGCAGTTTTCACTGTAAAACCGAGTTGGAGCTAGTACGATCCCATATATATGTATGGAGTGGAGTTTGCAACTGAAAAGAAACTTTGTGTTCCCAACAAGCTAGGTGAAGGACGGCTTTCACACACACTTATCTCTCAGAACTGAGCATGTGGAGAGACGTTCGTTCATCTAGCACAAAGGGACGGTTTGCAGGAGAAACTTTTACTCTGGTTTCTCAGTCTGTTTCTAGTGCCGGTTTGAAGTTCCTGCAGTTTTCACTGTAAAACCGAGTTGGAGCTAGTACCTCCCCATATATATGTATGGAGTGGAGTTTGCAACTGAAAAGAAACTTTGTGTTCCCAACAAGCTAGGTGAAGGACGGCTTTCACACACACTTATCTCTCAGAACTGAGCATGTGGAGAGACGTTCGTTCATCTAGCACAAAGGGAACGGGTTGCAGGAGAAACTATTTACTCTGGTTTCTCAGTCTGTTTCCTAGTGCCGGTTTGAAGTTCCTGCAGTTTTCACTGTAAAACCGAGTTGGAGCTAGTACTTCCCCATATATATATATGGAGTGGAGTTTGCAACTGAAAAGAAACTTTGTGTTCCCAACAAGCTAGGTGAAGGACGGCTTTCACACACAATTATCTCTCAGAACTAGCATGTGGAGAGACGTTCGTTCATCTAGCACAAAGGGAACGGTTTGCAGGAGAAACTTTTACTCTGGTTTCTCAGTCTGTTTCCTAGTGACCGGTTTGAAGTTCCTGCAGTTTTCACTGTAAAACCGAGTTGGAGCTAGTACCTCCCCATATATATGTATGGAGTGGAGTTTGCAACTGAAAAGAAACTTTGTGTTCCCAACAAGCTAGGTGAAGGACGGCTTTCACACACACTTATCTCTCAGAACTGAGCATGTGGAGAGACGTTCGTTCATCTAGCACAAAGGGAACGGGTTGCAGGAGAAACTTTTACTCTGGTTTCTCAGTCTGTTTCCTAGTGCCGGTTTGAAGTTCCTGCAGTTTTCACTGTAAAACCGAGTTGGAGCTAGTACCTCCCCATATATATGTATGGAGTGGAGTTTGCAACTGAAAAGAAACTTTGTGTTCCCAACAAGCTAGGTGAAGGACGGCTTTCACACACACTTATCTCTCAGAACTGAGCATGTGGAGAGACGTTCGTTCATCTAGCACAAAGGGAACGGGTTGCAGGAGAAACTTTTACTCTGGTTTCTCAGTCTGTTTCCTAGTGCCGGTTTGAAGTTCCTGCAGTTTTCACTGTAAAACCGAGTTGGAGCTAGTACCTCCCCATATATATGTATGGAGTGGAGTTTGCAACTGAAAAGAAACTTTGTGTTCCCAACAAGCTAGGTGAAGGACGGCTTTCACACACACTTATCTCTCAGAACTGAGCATGTGGAGAGACGTTCGTTCATCTAGCACAAAGGGAACGGGTTGCAGGAGAAACTTTTACTCTGGTTTCTCAGTCTGTTTCCTAGTGCCGGTTTGAAGTTCCTGCAGTTTTCACTGTAAAACCGAGTTGGAGCTAGTACCTCCCCATATATATATATGGAGTGGAGTTTGCAACTGAAAAGAAACTTTGTGTTCCCAACAAGCTAGGTGAAGGACGGCTTTCACACACACTTATCTCTCAGAACTGAGCATGTGGAGAGACTTTCGTTCATCTAGCACAAAGGGAACGGGTTGCAGGAGAAACTTTTACTCTGGTTTCTCAGTCTGTTTCCTAGTGCCGGTTTGAAGTTCCTGCAGTTTTCACTGTAAAATCGATTTGGAGCTAGTACCTCCCCATATATATGTATGGAGTGGAGTTTGCAACTGAAAAGAAACTTTGTGTTCCCAACAAGCTAGGTGAAGTACGGCTTTCACACACACTTATCTCTCAGAACTGAGCATGTGGAGAGACGTTCGTTCATCTAGCACAAAGGGAACGGGTTGCAGGAGAAACTTTTACTCTGGTTTCTCAGTCTGTTTCCTAGTGCCGGTTTGAAGTTCCTGCAGTTTTCACTGTAAAACCGAGTTGGAGCTAGTACCTCCCCATATATATGTATGGAGTGGAGTTTGCAACTGAAAAGAAACTTTGTGTTCCCAACAAGCTAGGTGAAGGACGGCTTTCACACACACTTATCTCTCAGAACTGAGCATGTGGAGAGACGTTCGTTCATCTAGCACAAAGGGAACGGGTTGCAGGAGAAACTTTTACTCTGGTTTCTCAGTCTGTTTCCTAGTGCCGGTTTGAAGTTCCTGCAGTTTTCACTGTAAACCGAGTTGGAGCTAGTACCTCCCCATATATATGTATGGAGTGGAGTTTGCAACTGAAAAGAAACTTTGTGTTCCCAACAAGCTAGGTGAAGGACGGCTTTCACACACACTTATCTCTCAGAACTGAGCATGTGGAGAGACGTTCGTTCATCTAGCACAAAGGGAACGGGTTGCAGGAGAAAATTTTACTCTGGTTTCTCAGTCTGTTTCCTAGTGCCGGTTTGAAGTTCCTGCAGTTTTCACTGTAAAACCGAGTTGGAGCTAGTACCGTCCCCATATATATGTATGGAGTGGAGTTTGCAACTGAAAAGAAACTTTGTGTTCCCAACAAGCTAGGTGAAGGACGGCTTTCACACACACTTATCTCTCAGAACTGAGCATGTGGAGAGACGTTCGTTCATCTAGCACAAAGGGAACGGGTTGCAGGAGAAACTTTTACTCTGGTTTCTCAGTCTGTTTCCTAGTGCCGGTTTGAAGTTCCTGCAGTTTTCACTGTAAAACCGAGTTGGAGCTAGTACCTCCCCATATATATGTATGGAGTGGAGTTTGCAACTGAAAAGAAACTTGTGTTCCCAACAAGCTAGGTGAAGGACGGCTTTCACACACACTTATCTCTCAGAACTGAGCATGTGGAGAGACGTTCGTTCATCTAGCACAAAGGAACGGGTTGCAGGAGAAACTTTTACTCTGGTTTCTCAGTCTGTTTCCTAGTGCCGGTTTGAAGTTCCTGCAGTTTTCACTGTAAAACCGAGTTGGAGCTAGTACCTCCCCATATATATGTATGGAGTGGAGTTTGCAACTGAAAAGAAACTTTGTGTTCCCAACAAGCTAGGTGAAGGACGGCTTTCACACACACTTATCTCTCAGAACTGAGCATGTGGAGAGACGTTCGTTCATCTAGCACAAAGGGAACGGGTTGCAGGAGAAACTTTTACTCTGGTTTCTCAGTCTGTTTCCTAGTGCCGGTTTGAAGTTCCTGCAGTTTTCACTGTAAAACCGAGTTGGAGCTAGTACCTCCCCATATATATGTATGGAGTGGAGTTTGCAACTGAAAAGAAACTTTGTGTTCCCAACAAGCTAGGTGAAGGACGGCTTTCACACACACTTATCTCTCAGAACTGAGCATGTGGAGAGACGTTCGTTCATCTAGCACAAAGGGAACGGGTTGCAGGAGAAACTATTTACTCTGGTTTCTCAGTCTGTTTCCTAGTGCCGGTTTGAAGTTCCTGCAGTTTTCACTGTAAAACCGAGTTGGAGCTAGTACCTCCCCATATATATGTATGGAGTGGAGTTTGCAACTGAAAAGAAACTTTGTGTTCCCAACAAGCTATGTGAAGGACGGCTCTCACACACACTTATCTCTCAGAACTGAGCATGTGGAGAGACGTTCGTTCATCTAGCACAAAGGGAACGGGTTGCAGTAGAAAATTTTACTCTGGTTTCTCAGTCTGTTTCCTAGTGCCGGTTTGAAGTTCCTGCAGTTTTCACTGTAAAACCGAGTTGGAGCTCGTACGTCCCCATATATATGTATGGAGTGGAGTTTGCAACTGAAAAGAAACTTTGTGTTCCCAACAAGCTAGGTGAAGGACGGCTTTCACACACACTTATCTCTCAGAACTGAGCATGTGGAGAGACGTTCGTTCATCTAGCACAAAGGGAACGGGTTGCAGGAGAAACTTTTACTCTGGTTTCTCAGTCTGTTTCCTAGTGCCGGTTTGAAGTTCCTGCAGTTTTCACTGTAAAACCGAGTTGGAGCTAGTACCTCCCCATATATATGTATGGAGTGGAGTTTGCAACTGAAAAGAAACTTTGTGTTCCCAACAAGCTAGGTGAAGGACGGCTTTCACACACACTTATCTCTCAGAACTGAGCATGTGGAGAGACGTTCGTTCATCTAGCACAAAGGGAACGGGTTGCAGGAGAAACTTTTACTCTGGTTTCTCAGTCTGTTTCCTAGTGCCGGTTTGAAGTTCCTGCAGTTTTCACTGTAAAACCGAGTTGGAGCTAGTACCTCCCCATATATATGTATGGAGTGGAGTTTGCAACTGAAAAGAAACTTTGTGTTCCCAACAAGCTAGGTGAAGGACGGCTTTCACACACACTTATCTCTCAGAACTGAGCATGTGGAGAGACGTTCGTTCATCTAGCACAAAGGGAACAGGTTGCAGGAGAAACTTTTACTCTGGTTTCTCAGTCTGTTTCCTAGTGCCGGTTTGAAGTTCCTGCAGTTTTCACTGTAAAACCGAGTTGAAGCTAGTACCTCCCATATATATGTATGGAGTGGAGTTTGCAACTGAAAAGAAACTTTGTGTTCCCAACAAGCTAGGTGAAGTACGGCTTTCACACACACTTATCTCTCAGAACTGAGCATGTGGAGAGACGTTCGTTCATCTAGCACAAAGGGAACGGGTTGCAGGAGAAACTATTTACTCTGGTTTCTCAGTCTGTTTCCTAGTGCCGGTTTGAAGTTCCTGCAGTTTTCACTGTAAAACCGAGTTGGAGCTAGTACCTCCCCATATATATGTATGGAGTGGAGTTTGCAACTGAAAAGAATCTTTGTGTTCCCAACAAGCTAGGTGAAGGACGGCTTTCACACACACTTATCTCTCAGAACTGAGCATGTGGAGAGACGTTCGTTCATCTAGCACAAAGGGAACGGGTTGCAGGAGAAATTTTACTCTGGTTTCTCTGTCTGTTTCCTAGTGCCGGGTTGAAGTTCCTGCAGTTTTCACTGTAATCCGTGTTGGAGCTAGTACATCCCCATATATATGTATGGAGTGGAGTTTGCAACTGAAAAGAAACTTTGTGTTCCCAACAAGCTATGTGAAGGACGGCTCTCACACACACTTATCTCTCAGAACTGAGCATGTGGAGAGACGTTCGTTCATCTAGCACAAAGAGAACGGGTTGCAGGAAAAACTTCTACTCTGGTTTCTCAGTCTGTTTCCTACTGCTGGTTTGAAGTTCCTGCAGTTTTCACTGTAAAACCGAATTGGAGCTAAGTACCTCCCCATATATATGTATGGAGTGGAGTTTGCAACTGAAAAGAAACTTTGTGTTCCAAACAAGCTAGGTGAATGACGGCTCTCACACACACTTATCTCTCAGAACTGAGCATGTGGAGAGACGTTCGTTCATCTAGCAAAAAGGGAACGGGTTGCAGGAGAAACTTTTACTCTGGTTTCTCAGTCTGTTTCCTAGTGCCGGTTTGAAGTTCCTGCAGTTTTCACTGTAAAACCGAGTTGGAGCTAGTACCTTCCCCATATATATGTATGGAGTGGAGTTTGCAACTGAAAAGAAACTTTGTGTTCCCAACAAGCTAGGTGAAGGACGGCTTTCACACACACTTATCTCTCAGAACTGAGCATGTGGAGAGACGTTCGTTCATCTAGCACAAAGGGAACGGGTTGCAGGAGAAAATTTTACTCTGGTTTCTCAGTCTGTTTCCTAGTGCCGGTTTGAAGTTCCTGCAGTTTTCACTGTAAAACCGAGTTGGAGCTAGTACCTCCCCATATATATGTATGGAGTGGAAGTTTGCAACTGAAAAGAAACTTTGTGTTCCCAACAAGCTAGGTGAAGGACGGCTTTCACACACACTTATCTCTCAGAACTGAGCATGTGGAGAGACGTTCGTTCATCTAGCACAAAGGGAACGGGTTGCAGGAGAAACTTTTACTCTGGTTTCTCAGTCTGTTTCCTAGTGCCGGTTTGAAGTTCCTGCAGTTTTCACTGTAAATCCGAGTTGGAGCTAGTACCTCCCCATATATATGTATGGAGTGGAGTTTGCAACTGAAAAGAAACTTTGTGTTCCCAACAAGCTAGGATGAAGGACGGCTTTCACACACACTTATCTCTCAGAACTGAGCATGTGGAGAGACGTTCGTTCATCTAGCACAAAGGGAACGGGTTAGCAGGAGAAACTTTTACTCTGGTTTCTCAGTCTGTTTCCTAGTGCCGGTTTGAAGTTCCTGCAGTTTTCACTGTAAAACCGAGTTGGAGCTAGTACCTCCCCATATATATGTATGGAGTGGAGTTTGCAACTGAAAAGAAACTTTGTGTTCCCAACAAGCTAGGTGAAGGACGGCTTTCACACACACTTATCTCTCAGAACTGAGCATGTGGAGAGACGTTCGTTCATCTAGCACAAAGGGAACGGGTTGCAGGAGAAACTTTTACTCTGGTTTCTCAGTCTGTTTCCTAGTGCCGGTTTGAAGTTCCTGCAGTTTTCACTGTAAAACCGAGTTGGAGCTAGTACCTCCCCATATATATGTATGGAGTGGAGTTTGCAAGTGAAAAGAAACTTTGTGTTCCCAACAAGCTAGGTGAAGGACGGCTTTCACACACACTTATCTCTCAGAACTGAGCATGTGGAGAGACGTTCGTTCATCTAGCACAAAGGGAACGGGTTGCAGGAGTAACTTTTACTCTGGTTTCTCAGTCTGTTTCCTAGATGCCGGTTTGAAGTTCCTGCAGTTTTCACTGTAAAACCGAGTTGGAGCTAGTACCTCCCCATATATATGTATGGAGTGGAGATTTGCAACTGAAAAGAAACTTTGTGTTCCCAACAAGCTAGTTGAAGGACGGCTTTCACACACACTTATCTCTCAGAACTGAGCATGTGGAGAGACGTTCGTTCATCTAGCACAAAGGGAACGGGTTGCAGGAGAAACTTTTACTCTGGTTTCTCAGTCTGTTTCCTAGTGCCGGTTTGAAGTTCCTGCAGTTTTCACTGTAAAACCGAGTTGGAGCTAGTACCTCCCCATATATATGTATGGAGTGGAGTTTGCAACTGAAAAGAAACTTTGTGTTCCCAACAAGCTAGGTGAAGGACGGCTTTCACACACACTTATCTCTCAGAACTGAGCATGTGGAGAGACGTTCGTTCATCTAGCACAAAGGGAACAGGTTGCAGGAGAAACTTTTACTCTGGTTTCTCAGTCTGTTTCCTAGTGCCGGTTTGAAGTTCCTGCAGTTTTCACTGTAAATCCGTGTTGGAGCTAGTACATCCCCATATATATGTATGGAGTGGAGTTTGCAACTGAAAAGAAACTTTGTGTTCCCAACAAGCTAGGTGAATGACGGCTTTCACACACACTTATCTCTCAGAACTGAGCATGTGGAGAGACGTTCGTTCATCTAGCACAAAGGGAACAGGTTGCAGGAGAAACTTTTACTCTGGTTTCTCAGTCTGTTTCCTAGTGCCGGTTTGAAGTTCCTGCAGTTTTCACTGTAAAACCGAGTTGGAGCTAGTACCTCCCCATATATATGTATGGAGTGGAGTTTGCAACTGAAAAGAAACTTTGTGTTCCCAACAAGCTAGGTGAAGGACGGCTTTCACACACACTTATCTCTCAGAACTGAGCATGTGGAGAGACGTTCGTTCATCTAGCACAAAGGGAACGGGTTGCAGGAGAAACTTTTACTCTGGTTTCTCAGTCTGTTTCCTAGTGCCGGTTTGAAGTTCCTGCAGTTTTCACTGTAAAACCGAGTTGGAGCTAGTACCTCCCCATATATATGTATGGAGTGGAGTTTGCAACTGAAAAGAAACTTTGTGTTCCCAACAAGCTAGGTGAAGGACGGCTTTCACACACACTTATCTCTCAGAACTGAGCATGTGGAGAGACGTTCGTTCATCTAGCACAAAGGGAACGGGTTGCAGGAGAAACTTTTACTCTGGTTTCTCAGTCTGTTTCCTAGTGCCGGTTTGAAGTTCCTGCAGTTTTCACTGTAAAACCGAGTTGGAGCTAGTACCTCCCCATATATATGTATGGAGTGGAGTTTGCAACTGAAAAGAAACTTTGTGTTCCCAACAAGCTAGGTGAAGGACGGCTTTCACACACACTTATCTCTCAGAACTGAGCATGTGGAGAGACGTTCGTTCATCTAGCACAAAGGGAACGGGTTGCAGGAGAAACTTTTACTCTGGTTTCTCAGTCTGTTTCCTAGTGCCGGTTTGAAGTTCCTGCAGTTTTCACTGTAAAACCGAGTTGGAGCTAGTACCTCCCCATATATATGTATGGAGTGGAGTTTGCAACTGAAAAGAAACTTTGTGTTCCCAACAAGCTAGGTGAAGGACGGCTTTCACACACACTTATCTCTCAGAACTGAGCATGTGGAGAGACGTTCGTTCATCTAGCACAAAGGGAACGGGTTGCAGGAGAAACTTTTACTCTGGTTTCTCAGTCTGTTTCCTAGTGCCGGTTTGAAGTTCCTGCAGTTTTCACTGTAAAACCGAGTTGGAGCTAGTACCTCCCCATATATATGTATGGAGTGGAGTTTGCAACTGAAAAGAAACTTTGTGTTCCCAACAAGCTAGGTGAAGGACGGCTTTCACACACACTTATCTCTCAGAACTGAGCATGTGGAGAGACGTTCGTTCATCTAGCACAAAGGGAACGGGTTGCAGGAGAAACTTTTACTCTGGTTTCTCAGTCTGTTTCCTAGTGCCGGTTTGAAGTTCCTGCAGTTTTCACTGTAAAACCGAGTTGGAGCTAGTACCTCCCCATATATATGTATGGAGTGGAGTTTGCAACTGAAAAGAAACTTTGTGTTCCCAACAAGCTAGGTGAAGGACGGCTTTCACACACACTTATCTCTCAGAACTGAGCATGTGGAGAGACGTTCGTTCATCTAGCACAAAGGGAACGGGTTGCAGGAGAAACTTTTACTCTGGTTTCTCAGTCTGTTTCCTAGTGCCGGTTTGAAGTTCCTGCAGTTTTCACTGTAAAACCGAGTTGGAGCTAGTACCTCCCCATATATATGTATGGAGTGGAGTTTGCAACTGAAAAGAAACTTTGTGTTCCCAACAAGCTAGGTGAAGGACGGCTTTCACACACACTTATCTCTCAGAACTGAGCATGTGGAGAGACGTTCGTTCATCTAGCACAAAGGGAACGGGTTGCAGGAGAAACTTTTACTCTGGTTTCTCAGTCTGTTTCCTAGTGCCGGTTTGAAGTTCCTGCAGTTTTCACTGTAAAACCGAGTTGGAGCTAGTACCTCCCCATATATATGTATGGAGTGGAGTTTGCAACTGAAAAGAAACTTTGTGTTCCCAACAAGCTAGGTGAAGGACGGCTTTCACACACACTTATCTCTCAGAACTGAGCATGTGGAGAGACGTTCGTTCATCTAGCACAAAGGGAACGGGTTGCAGGAGAAACTTTTACTCTGGTTTCTCAGTCTGTTTCCTAGTGCCGGTTTGAAGTTCCTGCAGTTTTCACTGTAAAACCGAGTTGGAGCTAGTACCTCCCCATATATATGTATGGAGTGGAGTTTGCAACTGAAAAGAAACTTTGTGTTCCCAACAAGCTAGGTGAAGGACGGCTTTCACACACACTTATCTCTCAGAACTGAGCATGTGGAGAGACGTTCGTTCATCTAGCACAAAGGGAACGGGTTGCAGGAGAAACTTTTACTCTGGTTTCTCAGTCTGTTTCCTAGTGCCGGTTTGAAGTTCCTGCAGTTTTCACTGTAAAACCGAGTTGGAGCTAGTACCTCCCCATATATATGTATGGAGTGGAGTTTGCAACTGAAAAGAAACTTTGTGTTCCCAACAAGCTAGGTGAAGGACGGCTTTCACACACACTTATCTCTCAGAACTGAGCATGTGGAGAGACGTTCGTTCATCTAGCACAAAGGGAACGGGTTGCAGGAGAAACTTTTACTCTGGTTTCTCAGTCTGTTTCCTAGTGCCGGTTTGAAGTTCCTGCAGTTTTCACTGTAAAACCGAGTTGGAGCTAGTACCTCCCCATATATATGTATGGAGTGGAGTTTGCAACTGAAAAGAAACTTTGTGTTCCCAACAAGCTAGGTGAAGGACGGCTTTCACACACAATTATCTCTCAGAACTGAGCATGTGGAGAGACGTTCGTTCATCTAGCACAAAGGGAACGGGTTGCAGGAGAAACTTTTACTCTGGTTTCTCAGTCTGTTTCCTAGTGCCGGTTTGAAGTTCCTGCAGTTTTCACTGTAAAACCGAGTTGGAGCTAGTACCTCCCATATATATGTATGGAGTGGAGTTTGCAACTGAAAAGAAACTTTGTGTTCCCAACAAGCTAGGTGAAGGACGGCTTTCACACACACTTATCTCTCAGAACTGAGCATGTGGAGAGACGTTCGTTCATCTAGCACAAAGGGAACGGGTTGCAGGAGAAACTTTTACTCTGGTTTCTCAGTCTGTTTCCTAGTGCCGGTTTGAAGTTCCTGCAGTTTTCACTGTAAAACCGAGTTGGAGCTAGTACCTCCCCATATATATGTATGGAGTGGAGTTTGCAACTGAAAAGAAACTTTGTGTTCCCAACAAGCTAGGTGAAGGACGGCTTTCACACACACTTATCTCTCAGAACTGAGCATGTGGAGAGACGTTCGTTCATCTAGCACAAAGGGAACGGGTTGCAGGAGAAACTTTTACTCTGGTTTCTCAGTCTGTTTCCTAGTGCCGGTTTGAAGTTCCTGCAGTTTTCACTGTAAAACCGAGTTGGAGCTAGTACCTCCCCATATATATGTATGGAGTGGAGTTTGCAACTGAAAAGAAACTTTGTGTTCCCAACAAGCTAGGTGAAGGACGGCTTTCACACACACTTATCTCTCAGAACTGAGCATGTGGAGAGACGTTCGTTCATCTAGCACAAAGGGAACGGGTTGCAGGAGAAACTTTTACTCTGGTTTCTCAGTCTGTTTCCTAGTGCCGGTTTGAAGTTCCTGCAGTTTTCACTGTAAAACCGAGTTGGAGCTAGTACCTCCCCATATATATGTATGGAGTGGAGTTTGCAACTGAAAAGAAACTTTGTGTTCCCAACAAGCTAGGTGAAGGACGGCTTTCACACACACTTATCTCTCAGAACTGAGCATGTGGAGAGACGTTCGTTCATCTAGCACAAAGGGAACGGGTTGCAGGAGAAACTTTTACTCTGGTTTCTCAGTCTGTTTCCTAGTGCCGGTTTGAAGTTCCTGCAGTTTTCACTGTAAAACCGAGTTGGAGCTAGTACCTCCCCATATATATGTATGGAGTGGAGTTTGCAACTGAAAAGAAACTTTGTGTTCCCAACAAGCTAGGTGAAGGACGGCTTTCACACACACTTATCTCTCAGAACTGAGCATGTGGAGAGACGTTCGTTCATCTAGCACAAAGGGAACGGGTTGCAGGAGAAACTTTTACTCTGGTTTCTCAGTCTGTTTCCTAGTGCCGGTTTGAAGTTCCTGCAGTTTTCACTGTAAAACCGAGTTGGAGCTAGTACCTCCCCATATATATGTATGGAGTGGAGTTTGCAACTGAAAAGAAACTTTGTGTTCCCAACAAGCTAGGTGAAGGACGGCTTTCACACACACTTATCTCTCAGAACTGAGCATGTGGAGAGACGTTCGTTCATCTAGCACAAAGGGAACGGGTTGCAGGAGAAACTTTTACTCTGGTTTCTCAGTCTGTTTCCTAGTGCCGGTTTGAAGTTCCTGCAGTTTTCACTGTAAAACCGAGTTGGAGCTAGTACCTCCCCATATATATGTATGGAGTGGAGTTTGCAACTGAAAAGAAACTTTGTGTTCCCAACAAGCTAGGTGAAGGACGGCTTTCACACACACTTATCTCTCAGAACTGAGCATGTGGAGAGACGTTCGTTCATCTAGCACAAAGGGAACGGGTTGCAGGAGAAACTTTTACTCTGGTTTCTCAGTCTGTTTCCTAGTGCCGGTTTGAAGTTCCTGCAGTTTTCACTGTAAAACCGAGTTGGAGCTAGTACCTCCCCATATATATGTATGGAGTGGAGTTTGCAACTGAAAAGAAACTTTGTGTTCCCAACAAGCTAGGTGAAGGACGGCTTTCACACACACTTATCTCTCAGAACTGAGCATGTGGAGAGACGTTCGTTCATCTAGCACAAAGGGAACGGGTTGCAGGAGAAACTTTTACTCTGGTTTCTCAGTCTGTTTCCTAGTGCCGGTTTGAAGTTCCTGCAGTTTTCACTGTAAAACCGAGTTGGAGCTAGTACCTCCCCATATATATGTATGGAGTGGAGTTTGCAACTGAAAAGAAACTTTGTGTTCCCAACAAGCTAGGTGAAGGACGGCTTTCACACACACTTATCTCTCAGAACTGAGCATGTGGAGAGACGTTCGTTCATCTAGCACAAAGGGAACGGGTTGCAGGAGAAACTTTTACTCTGGTTTCTCAGTCTGTTTCCTAGTGCCGGTTTGAAGTTCCTGCAGTTTTCACTGTAAAACCGAGTTGGAGCTAGTACCTCCCCATATATATGTATGGAGTGGAGTTTGCAACTGAAAAGAAACTTTGTGTTCCCAACAAGCTAGGTGAAGGACGGCTTTCACACACACTTATCTCTCAGAACTGAGCATGTGGAGAGACGTTCGTTCATCTAGCACAAAGGGAACGGGTTGCAGGAGAAACTTTTACTCTGGTTTCTCAGTCTGTTTCCTAGTGCCGGTTTGAAGTTCCTGCAGTTTTCACTGTAAAACCGAGTTGGAGCTAGTACCTCCCCATATATATGTATGGAGTGGAGTTTGCAACTGAAAAGAAACTTTGTGTTCCCAACAAGCTAGGTGAAGGACGGCTTTCACACACACTTATCTCTCAGAACTGAGCATGTGGAGAGACGTTCGTTCATCTAGCACAAAGGGAACGGGTTGCAGGAGAAACTTTTACTCTGGTTTCTCAGTCTGTTTCCTAGTGCCGGTTTGAAGTTCCTGCAGTTTTCACTGTAAAACCGAGTTGGAGCTAGTACCTCCCCATATATATGTATGGAGTGGAGTTTGCAACTGAAAAGAAACTTTGTGTTCCCAACAAGCTAGGTGAAGGACGGCTTTCACACACACTTATCTCTCAGAACTGAGCATGTGGAGAGACGTTCGTTCATCTAGCACAAAGGGAACGGGTTGCAGGAGAAACTTTTACTCTGGTTTCTCAGTCTGTTTCCTAGTGCCGGTTTGAAGTTCCTGCAGTTTTCACTGTAAAACCGAGTTGGAGCTAGTACCTCCCCATATATATGTATGGAGTGGAGTTTGCAACTGAAAAGAAACTTTGTGTTCCCAACAAGCTAGGTGAAGGACGGCTTCACACACACTTATCTCTCAGAACTGAGCATGTGGAGAGACGTTCGTTCATCTAGCACAAAGGGAACGGGTTGCAGGAGAAACTTTTACTCTGGTTTCTCAGTCTGTTTCCTAGTGCCGGTTTGAAGTTCCTGCAGTTTTCACTGTAAAACCGAGTTGGAGCTAGTACCTCCCCATATATATGTATGGAGTGGAGTTTGCAACTGAAAAGAAACTTTGTGTTCCCAACAAGCTAGGTGAAGGACGGCTTTCACACACACTTATCTCTCAGAACTGAGCATGTGGAGAGACGTTCGTTCATCTAGCACAAAGGGAACGGGTTGCAGGAGAAACTTTTACTCTGGTTTCTCAGTCTGTTTCCTAGTGCCGGTTTGAAGTTCCTGCAGTTTTCACTGTAAAACCGAGTTGGAGCTAGTACCTCCCCATATATATGTATGGAGTGGAGTTTGCAACTGAAAAGAAACTTTGTGTTCCCAACAAGCTAGGTGAAGGACGGCTTTCACACACACTTATCTCTCAGAACTGAGCATGTGGAGAGACGTTCGTTCATCTAGCACAAAGGGAACGGGTTGCAGGAGAAACTTTTACTCTGGTTTCTCAGTCTGTTTCCTAGTGCCGGTTTGAAGTTCCTGCAGTTTTCACTGTAAAACCGAGTTGGAGCTAGTACCTCCCCATATATATGTATGGAGTGGAGTTTGCAACTGAAAAGAAACTTTGTGTTCCCAACAAGCTAGGTGAAGGACGGCTTTCACACACACTTATCTCTCAGAACTGAGCATGTGGAGAGACGTTCGTTCATCTAGCACAAAGGGAACGGGTTGCAGGAGAAACTTTTACTCTGGTTTCTCAGTCTGTTTCCTAGTGCCGGTTTGAAGTTCCTGCAGTTTTCACTGTAAAACCGAGTTGGAGCTAGTACCTCCCCATATATATGTATGGAGTGGAGTTTGCAACTGAAAAGAAACTTTGTGTTCCCAACAAGCTAGGTGAAGGACGGCTTTCACACACACTTATCTCTCAGAACTGAGCATGTGGAGAGACGTTCGTTCATCTAGCACAAAGGGAACGGGTTGCAGGAGAAACTTTTACTCTGGTTTCTCAGTCTGTTTCCTAGTGCCGGTTTGAAGTTCCTGCAGTTTTCACTGTAAAACCGAGTTGGAGCTAGTACCTCCCCATATATATGTATGGAGTGGAGTTTGCAACTGAAAAGAAACTTTGTGTTCCCAACAAGCTAGGTGAAGGACGGCTTTCACACACACTTATCTCTCAGAACTGAGCATGTGGAGAGACGTTCGTTCATCTAGCACAAAGGGAACGGGTTGCAGGAGAAACTTTTACTCTGGTTTCTCAGTCTGTTTCCTAGTGCCGGTTTGAAGTTCCTGCAGTTTTCACTGTAAAACCGAGTTGGAGCTAGTACCTCCCCATATATATGTATGGAGTGGAGTTTGCAACTGAAAAGAAACTTTGTGTTCCCAACAAGCTAGGTGAAGGACGGCTTTCACACACACTTATCTCTCAGAACTGAGCATGTGGAGAGACGTTCGTTCATCTAGCACAAAGGGAACGGGTTGCAGGAGAAACTTTTACTCTGGTTTCTCAGTCTGTTTCCTAGTGCCGGTTTGAAGTTCCTGCAGTTTTCACTGTAAAACCGAGTTGGAGCTAGTACCTCCCCATATATATGTATGGAGTGGAGTTTGCAACTGAAAAGAAACTTTGTGTTCCCAACAAGCTAGGTGAAGGACGGCTTTCACACACACTTATCTCTCAGAACTGAGCATGTGGAGAGACGTTCGTTCATCTAGCACAAAGGGAACGGGTTGCAGGAGAAACTTTTACTCTGGTTTCTCAGTCTGTTTCCTAGTGCCGGTTTGAAGTTCCTGCAGTTTTCACTGTAAAACCGAGTTGGAGCTAGTACCTCCCCATATATATGTATGGAGTGGAGTTTGCAACTGAAAAGAAACTTTGTGTTCCCAACAAGCTAGGTGAAGGACGGCTTTCACACACACTTATCTCTCAGAACTGAGCATGTGGAGAGACGTTCGTTCATCTAGCACAAAGGGAACGGGTTGCAGGAGAAACTTTTACTCTGGTTTCTCAGTCTGTTTCCTAGTGCCGGTTTGAAGTTCCTGCAGTTTTCACTGTAAAACCGAGTTGGAGCTAGTACCTCCCCATATATATGTATGGAGTGGAGTTTGCAACTGAAAAGAAACTTTGTGTTCCCAACAAGCTAGGTGAAGGACGGCTTTCACACACACTTATCTCTCAGAACTGAGCATGTGGAGAGACGTTCGTTCATCTAGCACAAAGGGAACGGGTTGCAGGAGAAACTTTTACTCTGGTTTCTCAGTCTGTTTCCTAGTGCCGGTTTGAAGTTCCTGCAGTTTTCACTGTAAAACCGAGTTGGAGCTAGTACCTCCCCATATATATGTATGGAGTGGAGTTTGCAACTGAAAAGAAACTTTGTGTTCCCAACAAGCTAGGTGAAGGACGGCTTTCACACACACTTATCTCTCAGAACTGAGCATGTGGAGAGACGTTCGTTCATCTAGCACAAAGGGAACGGGTTGCAGGAGAAACTTTTACTCTGGTTTCTCAGTCTGTTTCCTAGTGCCGGTTTGAAGTTCCTGCAGTTTTCACTGTAAAACCGAGTTGGAGCTAGTACCTCCCCATATATATGTATGGAGTGGAGTTTGCAACTGAAAAGAAACTTTGTGTTCCCAACAAGCTAGGTGAAGGACGGCTTTCACACACACTTATCTCTCAGAACTGAGCATGTGGAGAGACGTTCGTTCATCTAGCACAAAGGGAACGGGTTGCAGGAGAAACTTTTACTCTGGTTTCTCAGTCTGTTTCCTAGTGCCGGTTTGAAGTTCCTGCAGTTTTCACTGTAAAACCGAGTTGGAGCTAGTACCTCCCCATATATATGTATGGAGTGGAGTTTGCAACTGAAAAGAAACTTTGTGTTCCCAACAAGCTAGGTGAAGGACGGCTTTCACACACACTTATCTCTCAGAACTGAGCATGTGGAGAGACGTTCGTTCATCTAGCACAAAGGGAACGGGTTGCAGGAGAAACTTTTACTCTGGTTTCTCAGTCTGTTTCCTAGTGCCGGTTTGAAGTTCCTGCAGTTTTCACTGTAAAACCGAGTTGGAGCTAGTACCTCCCCATATATATGTATGGAGTGGAGTTTGCAACTGAAAAGAAACTTTGTGTTCCCAACAAGCTAGGTGAAGGACGGCTTTCACACACACTTATCTCTCAGAACTGAGCATGTGGAGAGACGTTCGTTCATCTAGCACAAAGGGAACGGGTTGCAGGAGAAACTTTTACTCTGGTTTCTCAGTCTGTTTCCTAGTGCCGGTTTGAAGTTCCTGCAGTTTTCACTGTAAAACCGAGTTGGAGCTAGTACCTCCCCATATATATGTATGGAGTGGAGTTTGCAACTGAAAAGAAACTTTGTGTTCCCAACAAGCTAGGTGAAGGACGGCTTCACACACACTTATCTCTCAGAACTGAGCATGTGGAGAGACGTTCGTTCATCTAGCACAAAGGGAACGGGTTGCAGGAGAAACTTTTACTCTGGTTTCTCAGTCTGTTTCCTAGTGCCGGTTTGAAGTTCCTGCAGTTTTCACTGTAAAACCGAGTTGGAGCTAGTACCTCCCCATATATATGTATGGAGTGGAGTTTGCAACTGAAAAGAAACTTTGTGTTCCCAACAAGCTAGGTGAAGGACGGCTTTCACACACACTTATCTCTCAGAACTGAGCATGTGGAGAGACGTTCGTTCATCTAGCACAAAGGGAACGGGTTGCAGGAGAAACTTTTACTCTGGTTTCTCAGTCTGTTTCCTAGTGCCGGTTTGAAGTTCCTGCAGTTTTCACTGTAAAACCGAGTTGGAGCTAGTACCTCCCCATATATATGTATGGAGTGGAGTTTGCAACTGAAAAGAAACTTTGTGTTCCCAACAAGCTAGGTGAAGGACGGCTTTCACACACACTTATCTCTCAGAACTGAGCATGTGGAGAGACGTTCGTTCATCTAGCACAAAGGGAACGGGTTGCAGGAGAAACTTTTACTCTGGTTTCTCAGTCTGTTTCCTAGTGCCGGTTTGAAGTTCCTGCAGTTTTCACTGTAAAACCGAGTTGGAGCTAGTACCTCCCCATATATATGTATGGAGTGGAGTTTGCAACTGAAAAGAAACTTTGTGTTCCCAACAAGCTAGGTGAAGGACGGCTTTCACACACACTTATCTCTCAGAACTGAGCATGTGGAGAGACGTTCGTTCATCTAGCACAAAGGGAACGGTTTGCAGGAGAAACTTTTACTCTGGTTTCTCAGTCTGTTTCCTAGTGCCGGTTTGAAGTTCCTGCAGTTTTCACTGTAAAACCGAGTTGGAGCTAGTACCTCCCCATATATATGTATGGAGTGGAGTTTGCAACTGAAAAGAAACTTTGTGTTCCCAACAAGCTAGGTGAAGGACGGCTTTCACACACACTTATCTCTCAGAACTGAGCATGTGGAGAGACGTTCGTTCATCTAGCACAAAGGGAACGGGTTGCAGGAGAAACTTTTACTCTGGTTTCTCAGTCTGTTTCCTAGTGCCGGTTTGAAGTTCCTGCAGTTTTCACTGTAAAACCGAGTTGGAGCTAGTACCTCCCCATATATATGTATGGAGTGGAGTTTGCAACTGAAAAGAAACTTTGTGTTCCCAACAAGCTAGGTGAAGGACGGCTTTCACACACACTTATCTCTCAGAACTGAGCATGTGGAGAGACGTTCGTTCATCTAGCACAAAGGGAACGGGTTGCAGGAGAAACTTTTACTCTGGTTTCTCAGTCTGTTTCCTAGTGCCGGTTTGAAGTTCCTGCAGTTTTCACTGTAAAACCGAGTTGGAGCTAGTACCTCCCCATATATATGTATGGAGTGGAGTTTGCAACTGAAAAGAAACTTTGTGTTCCCAACAAGCTAGGTGAAGGACGGCTTTCACACACACTTATCTCTCAGAACTGAGCATGTGGAGAGACGTTCGTTCATCTAGCACAAAGGGAACGGGTTGCAGGAGAAACTTTTACTCTGGTTTCTCAGTCTGTTTCCTAGTGCCGGTTTGAAGTTCCTGCAGTTTTCACTGTAAAACCGAGTTGGAGCTAGTACCTCCCCATATATATGTATGGAGTGGAGTTTGCAACTGAAAAGAAACTTTGTGTTCCCAACAAGCTAGGTGAAGGACGGCTTTCACACACACTTATCTCTCAGAACTGAGCATGTGGAGAGACGTTCGTTCATCTAGCACAAAGGGAACGGGTTGCAGGAGAAACTTTTACTCTGGTTTCTCAGTCTGTTTCCTAGTGCCGGTTTGAAGTTCCTGCAGTTTTCACTGTAAAACCGAGTTGGAGCTAGTACCTCCCCATATATATGTATGGAGTGGAGTTTGCAACTGAAAAGAAACTTTGTGTTCCCAACAAGCTAGGTGAAGGACGGCTTTCACACACACTTATCTCTCAGAACTGAGCATGTGGAGAGACGTTCGTTCATCTAGCACAAAGGGAACGGGTTGCAGGAGAAACTTTTACTCTGGTTTCTCAGTCTGTTTCCTAGTGCCGGTTTGAAGTTCCTGCAGTTTTCACTGTAAAACCGAGTTGGAGCTAGTACCTCCCCATATATATGTATGGAGTGGAGTTTGCAACTGAAAAGAAACTTTGTGTTCCCAACAAGCTAGGTGAAGGACGGCTTTCACACACACTTATCTCTCAGAACTGAGCATGTGGAGAGACGTTCGTTCATCTAGCACAAAGGGAACGGGTTGCAGGAGAAACTTTTACTCTGGTTTCTCAGTCTGTTTCCTAGTGCCGGTTTGAAGTTCCTGCAGTTTTCACTGTAAAACCGAGTTGGAGCTAGTACCTCCCCATATATATGTATGGAGTGGAGTTTGCAACTGAAAAGAAACTTTGTGTTCCCAACAAGCTAGGTGAAGGACGGCTTTCACACACACTTATCTCTCAGAACTGAGCATGTGGAGAGACGTTCGTTCATCTAGCACAAAGGGAACGGGTTGCAGGAGAAACTTTTACTCTGGTTTCTCAGTCTGTTTCCTAGTGCCGGTTTGAAGTTCCTGCAGTTTTCACTGTAAAACCGAGTTGGAGCTAGTACCTCCCCATATATATGTATGGAGTGGAGTTTGCAACTGAAAAGAAACTTTGTGTTCCCAACAAGCTAGGTGAAGGACGGCTTTCACACACACTTATCTCTCAGAACTGAGCATGTGGAGAGACGTTCGTTCATCTAGCACAAAGGGAACGGGTTGCAGGAGAAACTTTTACTCTGGTTTCTCAGTCTGTTTCCTAGTGCCGGTTTGAAGTTCCTGCAGTTTTCACTGTAAAACCGAGTTGGAGCTAGTACCTCCCCATATATATGTATGGAGTGGAGATTGCAACTGAAAAGAAACTTTGTGTTCCCAACAAGCTAGGTGAAGGACGGCTTTCACACACACTTATCTCTCAGAACTGAGCATGTGGAGAGACGTTCGTTCATCTAGCACAAAGGGAACGGGTTGCAGGAGAAACTTTTACTCTGGTTTCTCAGTCTGTTTCCTAGTGCCGGTTTGAAGTTCCTGCAGTTTTCACTGTAAAACCGAGTTGGAGCTAGTACCTCCCCATATATATGTATGGAGTGGAGTTTGCAACTGAAAAGAAATCTTTGTGTTCCCAACAAGCTAGGTGAAGGACGGCTTTCACACACACTTATCTCTCAGAACTGAGCATGTGGAGAGACGTTCGTTCATCTAGCACAAAGGGAACGGGTTGCAGGAGAAACTTTTACTCTGGTTTCTCAGTCTGTTTCCTAGTGCCGGTTTGAAGTTCCTGCAGTTTTCACTGTAAACCGAGTTGGAGCTAGTACCTCCCCATATATATGTATGGAGTGGAGTTTGCAACTGAAAAGAAACTTTGTGTTCCCAACAAGCTAGGTGAAGGACGGCTTTCACACACACTTATCTCTCAGAACTGAGCATGTGGAGAGACGTTCGTTCATCTAGCACAAAGGGAACGGGTTGCAGGAGAAACTTTTACTCTGGTTTCTCAGTCTGTTTCCTAGTGCCGGTTTGAAGTTCCTGCAGTTTTCACTGTAAAACCGAGTTGGAGCTAGTACCTCCCCATATATATGTATGGAGTGGAGTTTGCAACTGAAAAGAAACTTTGTGTTCCCAAAAGCTAGGTGAAGGACGGCTTTCACACACACTTATCTCTCAGAACTGAGCATGTGGAGAGACGTTCGTTCATCTAGCACAAAGGGAACGGGTTGCAGGAGAAACTTTTACTCTGGTTTCTCAGTCTGTTTCCTAGTGCCGGTTTGAAGTTCCTGCAGTTTTCACTGTAAAACCGAGTTGGAGCTAGTACCTCCCCATATATATGTATGGAGTGGAGTTTGCAACTGAAAAGAAACTTTGTGTTCCCAACAAGCTAGGTGAAGGACGGCTTTCACACACACTTATCTCTCAGAACTGAGCATGTGGAGAGACGTTCGTTCATCTAGCACAAAGGGAACGGGTTGCAGGAGAAACTTTTACTCTGGTTTCTCAGTCTGTTTCCTAGTGCCGGTTTGAAGTTCCTGCAGTTTTCACTGTAAAACCGAGTTGGAGCTAGTACCTCCCCATATATATGTATGGAGTGGAGTTTGCAACTGAAAAGAAACTTTGTGTTCCCAACAAGCTAGGTGAAGGACGGCTTTCACACACACTTATCTCTCAGAACTGAGCATGTGGAGAGACGTTCGTTCATCTAGCACAAAGGGAACGGGTTGCAGGAGAAAATTTTACTCTGGTTTCTCAGTCTGTTTCCTAGTGCCGGTTTGAAGTTCCTGCAGTTTTCACTGTAAAACCGAGTTGGAGCTAGTACCTCCCCATATATATGTATGGAGTGGAGTTTGCAACTGAAAAGAAACTTTGTGTTCCCAACAAGCTAGGTGAAGGACGGCTTTCACACACACTTATCTCTCAGAACTGAGCATGTGGAGAGACGTTCGTTCATCTAGCACAAAGGGAACGGGTTGCAGGAGAAACTTTTACTCTGGTTTCTCAGTCTGTTTCCTAGTGCCGGTTTGAAGTTCCTGCAGTTTTCACTGTAAAACCGAGTTGGAGCTAGTACCTCCCCATATATATGTATGGAGTGGAGTTTGCAACTGAAAAGAAACTTTGTGTTCCCAACAAGCTAGGTGAAGGACGGCTTTCACACACACTTATCTCTCAGAACTGAGCATGTGGAGAGACGTTCGTTCATCTAGCACAAAGGGAACGGGTTGCAGGAGAAACTTTTACTCTGGTTTCTCAGTCTGTTTCCTAGTGCCGGTTTGAAGTTCCTGCAGTTTTCACTGTAAAACCGAGTTGGAGCTAGTACCTCCCCATATATATGTATGGAGTGGAGTTTGCAACTGAAAAGAAACTTTGTGTTCCCAACAAGCTAGGTGAAGGACGGCTTTCACACACACTTATCTCTCAGAACTGAGCATGTGGAGAGACGTTCGTTCATCTAGCACAAAGGGAACGGGTTGCAGGAGAAACTTTTACTCTGGTTTCTCAGTCTGTTTCCTAGTGCCGGTTTGAAGTTCCTGCAGTTTTCACTGTAAAACCGAGTTGGAGCTAGTACCTCCCCATATATATGTATGGAGTGGAGTTTGCAACTGAAAAGAAACTTTGTGTTCCCAACAAGCTAGGTGAAGGACGGCTTTCACACACACTTATCTCTCAGAACTGAGCATGTGGAGAGACGTTCGTTCATCTAGCACAAAGGGAACGGGTTGCAGGAGAAACTATTTACTCTGGTTTCTCAGTCTGTTTCCTAGTGCCGGTTTGAAGTTCCTGCAGTTTTCACTGTAAAACCGAGTTGGAGCTAGTACCTCCCCATATATATGTATGGAGTGGAGTTTGCAACTGAAAAGAATCTTTGTGTTCCCAACAAGCTAGTTGAAGGACGGCTTTCACACACACTTATCTCTCAGAACTGAGCATGTGGAGAGACGTTCGTTCATCTAGCACAAAGGGAACGGGTTGCAGGAGAAACTTTTACTCTGGTTTCTCAGTCTGTTTCCTAGTGCCGGTTTGAAGTTCCTGCAGTTTTCACTGTAAATCCGATGTTGGAGCTAGTACATCCCCATATATATGTATGGAGTGGAGTTTGCAACTGAAAAGAAACTTTGTGTTCCCAACAAGCTATGTGAAGGACGGCTCTCACACACACTTATCTCTCAGAACTGAGCATGTGGAGAGACGTTCGTTCATCTAGCACAAAGGGAACGGGTTGCAGGAGAAACTTTTACTCTGGTTTCTCAGTCTGTTTCCTAGTGCCGGTTTGAAGTTCCTGCAGTTTTCACTGTAAAACCGAGTTGGAGCTAGTACCTCCCCATATATATGTATGGAGTGGAGTTTGCAACTGAAAAGAAACTTTGTGTTCCCAACAAGCTAGGTGAAGGACGGCTTTCACACACACTTATCTCTCAGAACTGAGCATGTGGAGAGACGTTCGTTCATCTAGCACAAAGGGAACGGGTTGCAGGAGAAACTTTTACTCTGGTTTCTCAGTCTGTTTCCTAGTGCCGGTTTGAAGTTCCTGCAGTTTTCACTGTAAAATCGAGTTGGAGCTAGTACCTCCCCATATATATGTATGGAGTGGAGTTTGCAACTGAAAAGAAACTTGTGTTCCCAACAAGCTAGGTGAAGGACGGCTTTCACACACACTTATCTCTCAGAACTGAGCATGTGGAGAGACGTTCGTTCATCTAGCACAAAGGGAACGGGTTGCAGGAGAAACTTTTACTCTGGTTTCTCAGTCTGTTTCCTAGTGCCGGTTTGAATTTCCTGCAGTTTTCACTGTAAAACCGAGTTGGAGCTAGTACCTCCCCATATATATGTATGGAGTGGAGTTTGCAAGTGAAAAGAAACTTTGTGTTCCCAACAAGCTAGGTGAAGGACGGCTTTCACACACACTTATCTCTCAGAACTGAGCATGTGGAGAGACGTTCGTTCATCTAGCACAAAGGGAACAGGTTGCAGGAGAAACTTTTACTCTGGTTTCTCAGTCTGTTTCCTAGTGCCGGTTTGAAGTTCCTGCAGTTTTCACTGTAAAACCGAGTTGAAGCTAGTACCTCCCCATATATATGTATGGAGTGGAGTTTGCAACTGAAAAGAAACTTTGTGTTCCCAACAAGCTAGGTGAAGTACGGCTTTCACACACACTTATCTCTCAGAACTGAGCATGTGGAGAGACGTTCGTTCATCTAGCACAAAGGGAACGGGTTGCAGGAGAAACTATTTACTCTGGTTTCTCAGTCTGTTTCCTAGTGCCGGTTTGAAGTTCCTGCAGTTTTCACTGTAAAACCGAGTTGGAGCTAGTACCTCCCCATATATATGTATGGAGTGGAGTTTGCAACTGAAAAGAATCTTTGTGTTCCCAACAAGCTAGTTGAAGGACGGCTTTCACCCACACTTATCTCTCAGAACTGAGCATGTGGAGAGACGTTCGTTCATCTAGCACAAAGGGAACGGGTTGCAGGAGAAACTTTTACTCTGGTTTCTCAGTCTGTTTCCTAGTGCCGGTTTGAAGTTCCTGCAGTTTTCACTGTAAATCCGATGTTGGAGCTAGTACATCCCCATATATATGTATGGAGTGGAGTTTGCAACTGAAAAGAAACTTTGTGTTCCCAACAAGCTATGTGAAGGACGGCTCTCACACACACTTACCTCTCAGAACTGAGCATGTGGAGAGACGTTCGTTCATCTAGCACAAAGAGAACGGGTTGCAGGAAAAACTTCTACTCTGGTTTCTCAGTCTGTTTCCTACTGCTGGTTTGAAGTTCCTGCAGTTTTCACTGTAAAACGAATTGGAACTAATACCTCCCCATATATATGTATGGAGTGGAGTTTGCAACTGAAAAGAAACTTTGTGTTCCCAACAAGCTAGGTGAATGACGGCTCTCACACACACTTATCTCTCAGAACTGAGCATGTGGAGAGACGTTCGTTCATCTAGCACAATAGGGAACGGGTTGCAGGAGAAACTTTTACTCTGGTTTCTCAGTCTGTTTCCTAGTGACGGTTTGAAGTTCCTGCAGTTTTCACTGTAAAACCGAGTTGGAGCTAGTACTTCCCATATCTATGAATGGAGTGGAGTTTCCAACTGAAAAGAAACTTTGTGTTCCCTACAAACTAGGTGAAGAACGGCTTTCACACACACTTATCTCTCAGAACGGAGCATGTGGAGAGACGTTCGTTCATCTAGCAAAACGGGAGCGGTTTGCAGGAGAAAATTTTACTCTGGTTTTTCACTCTGTTTCCTAGTGCCGGTTTGAAGTTCCTGCAGTTTTCACTGTAAAACCGAGTTGGATCTAGTACTTCCCCATATTTATGTAATGGAGTGGAATTTCCAACTGAAAAGAAACTTTGTGTTCCCAACAAGCTATGTGAAGGACGGCTTTCAGACACACATATCTCTCAGAACTGAGCATGTGGAGAGACGTTCGTTCATCTAGCACCAAGGGAACGGTTTGCAGGAGAAAATTTTACTCTGGTTTCTCAGTCTGTTTCCTAGTGCTGGTTTGAAGTTCCTGCAGTTTTCACCTAAATCCGAGTTGGAGCTAGTACCTCCCCATATATATGTGGGGAGTGGAGTTTGCAACTGAAAAGAATCTTTGTGTTCCCAACAAGCTAGTTGAAGGACGGCTTTCACACACACTTATCTCTCAGAACTGAGCATGTGGAGAGACGTTCGTTCATCTAGCAAAAAGGGAACGGGTAGCAGGAGAAACTTTTACTCTGGTTTCTCACACTATTTCGTACTGCCGGTTTGAAGTTCCTGCAGTTTTCACTGTAAAACCGAGTTGGAGCTAGTACCTCCATATATATATGTATGGAGTGTTGTTTGCAACTGAAAATAAACTTTGTGTTCCCAACAAGCTAGGTGAAGCACGGCTTTCACACACACTTATCTCTCAGAACTGAGCATGTGGAGAGACGTTCGTTCATCTAGCACAAAGGGAACGGGTTGCAGGAGAAACTTTTACTCTGGTTTCTCAGTCTGTTTCCTACTGCCGGTTTGAAGTTCCTGTAGTTTTCACTGTAAAACCGTGTTGGAGCTAGTACCTCCCCATAAATATGTATGGAGTGGAGTTTGCAAGTGAAAAGAAACATTGTTTTCCCAACAAGCTAGGTGAAGACAGCTTTCACACGCAATTATTTCTCTGAACTGAGCATGTGGAGAGACGTTCGTTCATCTAGCACAAAGGGAACGGGTTGCAGGAGTAACTTTTACTCTGGTTTCTTAGTTTGTTTCCTAGAGCCGGTTTGAAGTTCCTGCAGTTTTCACTGTAAAACCGAGTTGGAGCTAGTACCTCCCCATATATATGTATGGATTGGAGATTGCAACTGAAAAAAACTTTGTGTTCCAAACAAGCTAGTTGAAGGACGGCTCTCACTCACACTTATCTCTCAGAACTGAACATGTGGAGAGACGTTCGTTCATCTAGCACAAAGGGAACGGGTTGCAGGAGAAACTTTTACTCTGGTTTCTCAGTCTGTTTCCTAGTGCCGGTTTGAAGTTCCTGCAGTTTTCACTGCAAAACCGAGTTGGAGCTAGTACCTCCCCATATATATGTATGGAGTGGAGTTTGCAACTGAAAAGAATCTTTGTGTTCCCAACAAGCTAGTTGAAGGACGGCTTTCACACACACTTATCTCTCAGAACTGAGCATGTGGAGAGACGTTCGTTCATCTAGCACAAAGGGAACTGGTTGCAGGAGGAAATTTTACTCTGGTTTCTCTGTCTGTTTCCTAGTGCCGGTTTAAAGTTCCTGCAGTTTTCACTGTAATCCGTGTTGGAGCTAGTACATCCCCATATATATGTATGGAGTGGAGTTTGCAACTGAAAAGAAACTTTGTGTTCCCAACAAGCTAGGTGAATGACGACTTTCACACACACTTATCTCTCAGAACTGAGCATGAGGAGAGACGTTCGTTTATCTAGCACAAAGGGAACAGGTTGCAGGGAAACTTTTACTCTGGTTTCTCAGTCTGTTTCGTAGTGCCTTGTTGAATTTCCTGTAGTTTTCACTGTAAAACCGAGTTGGTTCTAGTACCTCCCCATATATATGTATGGATTGTAGTTTGCAACTGAAAAGAAACTTTGTGTTCCCTAAAAGCTAGTTGAAGGACGGCTCTCACACACACTTATCTCTCAGAACTGAGCATGTGGAGAGAAGTTCGTTCATCTACCACAAAGGGAACGGGTTGAATTAGAAAATTTTACTCTGGTTTCTCATTCTGTTTCCTAGTGCCGGTTTGAAGTTCCTGCAGTTTTCACTATAAAACCGAGTTGGAGCTCGTACGTCCCCATATATATGTATGGAGTGGAGTTTGCAACTGAAAAGAAACTTTGTGTTCCCAACAAGCTATGTGAAGGACGGCTCTCACACACACTTATCCTCTCAGAACTGAGCATGTGGAGAGACGTTCGTTCATCTAGCACAAAGGGAACGGGTTGCAGGAGAAACTTTTACTCTGGTTTCTCAGTCTGTTTCCTACTGCTGGTTTGAAGTTCCTGCAGTTTTCACTGTAAAACGAGTTGGAGCTAGTACCTCCCCATATATATGTATGGAGTGGAGTTTGCAACTGAAAAGAAACTATGTGTTCCCAACAAGCTAGGTGAATGACGGCTCTCACACACACTTATCTCTCAGAACTGAGCATGTGGAGAGACGTTCGTTCATCTAGCAAAATGGGAACGGGTTGCAGGAGAAACTTTTTCTCTGGTTTCTCAGTCTGTTTCCTAGTGACGGTTTGATGTTCCTGCAGTTTTCACTGTAAAATCGAGTTGGAGCTAGTACTTCCCCATATCTATGAATGGAGTGGAGTTTCCAACTGAAAAGAAACTTTGTGTTCCCTACAAACTAGGTGAAGAACGGATTTCACACACACTTATCTCTCAGAACTGAGCATGTGGAGAGACGTTCGTTCATCTAGCACAACGGGAACGGTTTGCAGGAGAAAATTTTACTCTGGTTTTTAAGTCTGTTTCCTAGTGCCGGTTTGAAGTTCCTGCAGTTTTCACTGTAAAACCGTGTTGGATCTAGTACTTCCCCATATCTATGAATGGAGTGGAGTTTTCAACTGAAAAGAAACTTTGTGTTCCCAACAAACTATGTGAAGGACAGCTTTCAGACACAGAAGTCTCTCAGAACTGAGCATGTGGAGAGACGTTCGTTCATCTAGCACCAAGGGAACGGGTTGCAGGAGAAACTTTTACTCTGGTTTCTCAGTCTGTTTCCTAGTGCCGGTTTGAAGTTCCTGCAGTTTTCACATAAATCCGAGTTGGAGCTAGTACCTCCCCATATATATGTATGGAGTGGAGTTTGCAACTGAAAAGAAACTTTGTGTTCCCAACAAGCTAGGTGAAGGACGGCTTTCACACGCAATTATCTCTCAGAACTGAGCATGTGGAGAGACGTTCGTTCATCTAGCACAAATGGAACGGGTAGCAGGAGAAACTTTTACTCTGGTTTCTCACACTATTTCCTAGTGCCGGTTTGAAGTTCCTGCAGTTTTCACTGTAAAACCGAGTTGGAGCTAGTACCTCCCCATATATATGTATGGAGTGGAGTTTGCAACTGAAAAGAAACTTTGTGTTCCCAACAAGCTAGGTGAAGGACGGCTTTCACACACACTTATCTCTCAGAACTGAGCATGTGGAGAGACGTTCGTTCATCTAGCACAAAGGGAACGGGTTGCAGGAGAAACTTTTACTCTGGTTTCTCAGTCTGTTTCCTACTGCGGTTTTGAAGTTCCTGTAGTTTTCACTGTAAAACCGTGTTGGAGCTAGTACCTCCCCATAAATATGTATTGAGTGGAGTTTGCAAGTGAAAAGAAACTTTGTTTTCCCAACAAGCTAGGTGAAGACGGCTTTCACACGCAATTATCTCTCAGAAATGAGCATGTGGATAGGCGTTCGTTCATCTAGCACAAAGGGAACGGGTTGCAGGAGAAACTTTTACTCTGGTTTCTCAGTATGTTTCCTACTGCCGGTTTGAAGTTCCTGCATTTTTCACTGTAAAACCGAGTTGGAGCTAGTAACTCCCCATATATATGTATGGAGTGGAGTTTGCAACTGAAAAGAGTCTTTGTGTTCCCAACAAGCTAGGTGAAGGACGGCCCTCACACACAATTATCTCTCAGAACTGAGCATGTGGAGAGACGTTCGTTCATCTAGCACCAAGTGAACGGGTGGAAGGAGAAAATTTTTTTCAGGTTTCTCAGTCTGTTTCCTAGGGCCGGTTGGAATTTCCTTCAGTTTTCACTGCAAAACCGAGTTGGAGCTAGTACCTCCCCATATATATGTATGGAGTGGAGTTTGCAACTGAAAAGAGTCTTTGTGTTCCCAACAAGCTACTTGAAGGACGGCTTTCACCCACACTTATCTCTCAGAACTGAGCATGTGGAGAGACGTTCGTTCATCTAGCACAAAGGGAACGGGTTGCAGGAGAAACTTTTACTCTGGTTTCTCAGTCTGTTTCCTAGTGCCGGTTTGAAGTTCCTGCAGTTTTCACTGTAAATCCGTGTTGGAGCTAGTACATCCCCATATATATGTATGGAGTGGAGTTTGCATCTGAAAAGAAACTTTGTGTTCCCAACAAGCTATGTGAAGGACGGCTCTCACACACACTTACCTCTCAGAACTGAGCATGTGGAGAGACGTTCGTTCATCTAGCACAAAGGGAACGGGTTGCAGGAAAAACTTCTACTCTGGTTTCTCAGTCTGTTTCCTACTGCTGGTTTGAAGTTCCTGCAGTTTTCACTGTAAAACGAATTGGAACTAATACCCCCCCATATTATGTATGGAGTGGAGTTAGCAACTGAAAAGAAACTTTGTGTTCCAAACAAGCTAGGTGAATGACGGCTCTCACACACACTTATCTCTCAGAACTGAGCATGTGGAGAGACGTTCGTTCATGTAGCAAAAAGGGAACGGGTTGCAGGAGAAACTTTTTCTCTGGTTTCTCAGTCTGTTTCCTAGTGACGGTTTGAAGTTCCTGCAGTTTTCACTATAAAACCGAGTTGGAGCTAGTACTTCCCCATATCTATGAATGGAGTGGAGTTTCCAACTGAAAAGAAACTTTGTGTTCCCAACAAGCTATGTGAAGGACGGCTTTCAGACACACATATCTCTCAGAACTGAGCATGTGGAGAGACGTTCGTTCATCTAGCAAAAAGGGAACGGGTTGCAGGAGAAACTTTTACTCTGGTTTCTCAGTCTCTTTCCTAGTGCTGGTTTGAAGTTCCTGCAGTTTTCACCTAAATCCGAGTTGG
This sequence comes from Camelus ferus, assembly GCF_009834535.1. Lineage (NCBI taxonomy): Eukaryota > Metazoa > Chordata > Mammalia > Artiodactyla > Camelidae > Camelus > Camelus ferus. The sequence continues at coordinate 2,573,944 of NC_045699.1, forward strand.
AGCTAGTACCTCCCCATATATATGTATGGGAGTGGAGTTTGCAACTGAAAAGAAACTTTGTGTTCCCAACAAGCTAGATGAAGGACGGCTTTCACACGCAATTATCTCTCAGAACTGAGCATGTGGAGAGACGTTCGTTCATCTAGCACAAAGGGAACGGGTAGCAGGAGAAACTTTTACTCTGGTTTCTCACAGTCTGTTTCCTAGTGCCGGTTTGAAGTTCCTGCAGTTTTCACTGTAAAACCGAGTTGGAGCTAGTACCTCCCATATATATATGTATGGAGTGTAGTTTGCAACTGAAAATAAACTTTGTGTTCCCAACAAGCTAGGTGAAGGACGGCTTTCACACACACTTATCTCTCAGAACTGAGCATGTGGAGAGACGTTCGTTCATCTAGCACAAAGGAACGGGTTGCAGGAGAAACTTTTACTCTGGTTTCTCAGTCTGTTTCCTACTGCCGGTTTGAAGTTCCTGTAGTTTTCACTGTAAAACCGAGTTGGAGCTAGTACCTCCCCATAAATATGTATGGAGTGGAGTTTGCAAGTGAAAAGAAACTTTGTTTTCCCAACAAGCTAGGTGAAGACAGCTTTCACACGCAATTATTTCTCTGAACTGAGCATGTGGAGAGACGTTCGTTCATCTAGCACAAAGGGAACGGGTTGCAGGAGTTAACTTTTACTCTGGTTTCTTAGTTTGTTTCCTAGAGCCGGTTTGAAGTTCCTGCAGTTTTCACTGTAAAACCGAGTTGGAGCTAGTACCTCCCCATATATATGTATGGATTGGAGATTGCAACTGAAAAAAACTTTGTGTTCCAAACAAGCTAGTTGAAGGACGGCTCTCACTCACACTTATCTCTCAGAACTGAACATGTGGAGAGACGTTCGTTCATCTAGCACAAATTGAACGGGTTGCAGGAGAAACTTTTACTCTGGTTTCTCAGTCTGTTTCCTAGTGCCGGTTTGAAGTTCCTGCAGTTTTCACTGCAAAACCGAGTTGGAGCTAGTACCTCCCCATATATATGTATGGAGTGGAGTTTGCAACTGAAAAGAAACTTTGTGTTCCCAACAAGCTAGGTGAATGACGACTTTCACACACACTTATCTCTCAGAACTGAGCATGAGGAGAGACGTTCGTTTATCTAGCACAAAGGGAACAGGTTGCAGGGAAACTTTTACTCTGGTTTCTCAGTCTGTTTCGTAGTGCCTTGTTGAATTTCCTGTAGTTTTCACTGTAAAACCGAGTTGGTTCTAGTACCTCCCCATATATATGTATGGATTGTAGTTTGCAACTGAAAAGAAACTTTGTGTTCCCTAAAAGCTAGTTGAAGGACGGCTCTCACACACACTTATCTCTCAGAACTGAGCATGTGGAGAGAAGTTCGTTCATCTACCACAAAGGGAACGGGTTGAATTAGAAAATTTTACTCTGGTTTCTCATTCTGTTTCTTAGTGCCGGTTTGAAGTTCCTGCAGTTTTCACTATAAAACCGAGTTGGAGCTCGTACGTCCCCATATATATGTATGGAGTGGAGTTTGCAACTTAAAAGGAACTTTGTGTTCCCAACAAGCTATGTGAAGGACGGCTTTCACACACACTTTTCTCTGAGAACTGAACATGTGGAGAGACTTTCGTTCATCTAGCACAAAGGGAACGGGTTGCAGGAGAAACTTTTACTCTGGTTTCTCAGTCTGTTTCCTACTGCTGGTTTGAAAATCCTGCAGTTTTCACTGTAAAACGAGTTGGAACTAGTACCTCCCCATATATATGTATGGAGTGAAGTTTGCAACTGAAAAGAAACTTTGTGTTCCAAACAAGCTAGGTGAATGACGGCTCTCACACACACTTATCTCTAAGAACTGAGCATGTGAAGAGACTTTCGTTCATCTAGCAAAAAGGGAACGGGTTGCAGGAGAAACTTTTTCTCTGGTTTCTCAGTCTGTTTCCTAGTGACGTTTTGAAGTTCCTGCAGTTTTCACTGTAAAACCGAGTTGGAGCTAGTACTTCCCCATATCTATGAATGGAGTGGAGTTTCCAACTGAAAAGAAACTTTGTGTTCCCTACAAACTAGGTGAAGAACGGATTTCACACACACTTATCTCTCAGAACTGAGCATGTGGAGAGACGTTCGTTCATCTAGCACAACGGGAACGGTTTGCAGGAGAAAATTTTACTCTGGTTTTTCAGTCTGTTTCCTAGTGCCGGTTTGAAGTTCCTGCAGTTTTCACTGTAAAACCGAGTTGGATCTAGTACTTCCCCATATCTATGAATGGAGTGGAGTTTCCAACTGAAAAGAAACTTTGTGTTCCCAACAAGCTATGTGAAGGACAGCTTTCAGACACACATGTCTCTCAGAACTGAGCATGTGGAGAGACGTTCGTTCATCTAGCACCATGGGAACGGGTTGCAGGAGAAACTTTTACTCTGGTTTCTCAGTCTGTTTCCTAGTGCCGGTTTGAAGTTCCTGCAGTTTTCACATAAATCCGAGTTGGAGCTAGTACCTCCCCATATATATGTGGGGAGAGGAGTTTGCAACTGAAAAGAAACTTTGTGTTCCCAACAAGCTAGATGAAGGACGGCTTTCCACGCAATTATCTCTCAGAACTGAGCATGTGGAGAGACGTTCGTTCATCTAGCAAAAAGGGAACGGGTAGCAGGAGAAACTTTTACTCTGGTTTCTCACAGTATTTCGTAGTGCCGGTTTGAAGTTCCTGCAGTTTTCACTGTCAAACCGAGTTGGAGCTAGTACCTCCATATATATATGTATGGAGTGGAGTTTGCAACTGAAAAGAAACTTTGTGTTCCCAACAAGCTAGGTGAAGGACGGCTTTCACACACACTTATCTCTCAGAACTGAGCATGTGGAGAGACGTTCGTTCATCTAGCAAAAAGGGAACGGGTTGCAGGAGAAACTTTTACTCTGGTTTCTCAGTCTGTTTCCTACTGCGGTTTTGAAGTTCCTGTAGTTTTCACTGTAAAACCGTGTTGGAGCTAGTACCTCCCCATAAATATGTATTGAGTGGAGTTTGCAAGTGAAAAGAAACTTTGTTTTCCCAACAAGCTAGGTGAAGACGGCTTTCACACGCAATTATCTCTCAGAACTGAGCATGTGGAGAGACGTTCGTTCATCTAGCACAAAGGGAACGGGTTGCAGGAGAAACTTTTACTCTGGTTTCTCAGTATGTTTCCTACTGCCGGTTTGAAGTTCCTGCATTTTTCACTGTAAAACCGAGTTGGAGCTAGTAACTACCCATATATATGTATGGAGTGGAGATTGTAACTGAAAAGCATCTTTGTGTTCCCAACAAGCTAGGTGAAGGACGGCCCTCACACACACTTATCTCTCAGAACTGAGCATGTGGAGAGACGTTCGTTCATCTAGCACCAAGTGAACGGGTGGAAGGAGAAAATTTTTTTCAGGTTTCTCAGTCTGTTTCCTAGTGCCGGTTGGAATTTCCTTCAGTTTATACTGTAAAACCGAGTTGGAGCTAGTTCCTCCCCATATATATGTTTGGATTGGAGTTTGCAACTGAAAAGAAACTTTGTTTTCCCAACAAGCTAGGTAAAAAACGGCTTTCACACACACTTATCTCTCAGAACTGAGCATGTGGAGAGACGTTCGTTCATCTAGCAGAAAGGGAACGGGTTGCAGGAGAAACTTTTACTCTGGTTTCTCAGTCTGTTTCCTAGTGCCTGTTTGAATTTCCTGCAGTTTTCACTGTAATACCGAGTTGGAGCTCGTACGTCCCCATATATATGTATGGAGTGGAGTTTGCAACTGAAAAGAAACTTTGAGTTCCCAACAAGCTCATTGAAGGAAGGCTCTCACACACACTTATCTCTCAGAAATGAGCATGTGTAGAGAAGTTCGTTCATCTAGCACAAAGGGAACGGGTGGCATTAGAAAATTTTACTCTGGTTTCTCAGTCTGTTTCCAAGTGTCGGTTTGTAGTTCCTGCTGTTTTCACTGTAAAACCGAGTTGGAGCTCGTACGTCCCCATATATATGTATGGAGTGGAGTTTGCAACTGAAAAGAAAATTTGTGTTCCCAACAAGCTAGGTGAAGGACGGCTTCACACACACTTATCTCTCAGAAGTGAGCATGTGAGAGACGTTTGTTCATCTCGCACAAAGCGAACGGGTTGCAGGAGAAACTTTTACTCTGGTTTCTCAGTCTGTTTCCTAGATGCCGGTTTGAAGTTCCTGCAGTTTTCACTGTAAAACGAATTGGAAATAATACCTCCCCATATATATGTATGGAGTGGAGTTTGCAACTGAAAAGAAACTTTGTGTTCCAAACAAGCTAGGTGAATGACGGCTCTCACACACACTTATCTCTCAGAACTGAGCATGTGGAGAGACGTTCGTTCATGTAGCAAAAAGGGAACGGGATGCAGGAGAAACTTTTTCTCTGGTTTCTCAGTCTGTTTCCTAGTGACGGTTTGAAGTTCCTGCAGTTTTCACTATAAAACCGTGTTGGAGCTAGTACTTCCCCATATCTATGAATGGAGTGGAGTTTCCAACTGAAAAGAAACTTTGTGTTCCCAACAAGCTATGTGAAGGACGGCTTTCAGACACACATATCTCTCAGAACTGAGCATGTGGAGAGACGTTCGTTCATCTAGCAAAAAGGGAACGGGTTGCAGGAGAAACTTTTACTCTGGTTTCTCAGTCTGTTTCCTAGTGCTGGTTTGAAGTTCCTGCAGATTTCACCTAAATCCGAGTTGGAGCTAGTACCTCCCCATATATATGTGGAGAGTGGAGTTTGCAACTGAAAAGAAACTTTGTGTTCCCAACAAGTTAGATGAAGGACGGCTTTCCACGCAATTATCTCTCAGAACTGAGCATGTGGAGAGACGTTCGTTCATCTAGCAAAAAGGGAACGGGTAGCAGGAGAAACTTTTACTCTGCTTTCTCACACTATTTCGTAGTGCCGGTTTGAAGTTCCTGCAGTTTTCACTGTAAAACCGAGTTGGAGCTAGTACCTCCATATATATATGTATGGAGTGTTGTTTGCAACTGAAAATAAACTTTGTGTTCCCAACAAGCTAGGTGAAGGACGGCTTTCACACACACTTATCTCTCAGAACTGAGCATGTGGAGAGACGTTCGTTCATCTAGCACAAAGGGAACGGGTTGCAGGAGAAACTTTTACTCTGGTTTCTCAGTCTGTTTCCTACTGCCGGTTTGAAGTTCCTGTAGTTTTCACTGTAAAACCGAGTTGGAGCTAGTACCTCCCCATAAATATGTATGGAGTAGAGTTTGAAAGTGAAAAGAAACTTTGTTTTCCCAACAAGCTAGGTGAAGACAGCTTTCACACGCAATTATTTCTCTGAACTGAGCATGTGGAGAGACGTTCGTTCATCTAGCACAAAGGGAACGGGTTGCAGGAGTTACTTTTACTCTGATTTCTTTGTTTGTTTCCTAGAGCCGGTTTGAAGTTCCTGCAGTTTTCACTGTAAAACCGAGTTGGAGCTAGTACCTCCCCATATATATGTATGGATTGGAGATTGCAACTGAAAAAATCTTTGTGTTCCAAACAAGCTAGTTGAAGGACGGCTCTCACTCACACTTATCTCTCAGAACTGAACATGTGGAGAGACGTTCGTTCATCTAGCACAAAGGGAACGGGTTGCAGGAGAAACTTTTACTCTGGTTTCTCAGTCTGTTTCCTAGTGCCGGTTTGAAGTTCCTGCAGTTTTCACTGCAAAACCGAGTTGGAGCTAGTACCTCCCCATATATATGTATGGAGTGGAGTTTGCAACTGAAAAGAATCTTTGTGTTCCCAACAAGCTAGTTGAAGGACGGCTTTCACACACACTTATCTCTCAGAACTGAGCATGTGGAGAGACGTTCGTTCATCTAGCACAAAGGGAACAGGTTGCAGGAGAAACTTTTACTCTGGTTTCTCTGTCTGTTTCCTAGTGCCGGTTTGAAGTTCCTGCAGTTTTCACTGTAATCCGTGTTGGAGCTAGTACATCCCCATATATATGTATGGAGTGGAGTTTGCAACTTAAAAGAAACTTTGTGTTCCCAACAAGCTAGGTGAATGACGACTTTCACACACACTTATCTCTCAGAACTGAGCATGAGGAGAGACGTTCGTTTATCTAGCACAAAGGGAACAGGTTGCAGGGAAACTTTTACTCTGGTTTCTCAGTCTGTTTCGTAGTGCCTTGTTGAATTTCCTGTAGTTTTCACTGTAAAACCGAGTTGGTTCTAGTACCTCCCCATATATATGTATGGATTGTAGTTTGCAACTGAAAAGAAACTTTGTGTTCCCTAAAAGCTAGTTGAAGGACGGCTCTCACACACACTTATCTCTCAGAACTGAGCATGTGGAGAGAAGTTCGTTCATCTACCACAAAGGGAACGGGTTGAATTTGAAAATTTTACTCTGGTTTCTCATTCTGTTTCTTAGTGCCGGTTTGAAGTTCCTGCAGTTTTCACTATAAAACCGAGTTGGAGCTCGTACGTCCCCATATATATGTATGGAGTGGAGTTTGCAACTGAAAAGGAACTTTGTGTTCCCAACAAGCTATGTGAAGGACGGCTCTCACACACACTTACCTCTCAGAACTGAGCATGTGGAGAGACGTTCGTTCATCTAGCACAAAGGGAACGGGTTGCAGGAGAAACTTTTACTCTGGTTTCTCAGTCTGTTTCCTACTGCTGGTTTGAAAATCCTGCAGTTTTCACTGTAAAACGAGTTGGAACTAGTACCTCCCCATATATATGTATGGAGTGGAGTTTGCAACTGAAAAGAAACTTTGTGTTCCAAACAAGCTAGGTGAATGACGGCTCTCACACACACTTATCTCTCAGAACTGAGCATGTGGAGAGACGTTCGTTCATCTAGCAAAAAGGGAACGGGTTGCAGGAGAAACTTTTTCTCTGGTTTCTCAGTCTGTTTCCTAGTGACGGTTTGAAGTTCCTGCAGTTTTCACTGTAAAACCGAGTTGGAGCTAGTACTTCCCCATATCTATGAATGGAGTGGAGTTTCCAACTGAAAAGAAACTTTGTGTTCCCTACAAACTAGGTGAAGAACGGATTTCACACACACTTATCTCTCAGAACTGAGCTTGTGGAGAGACGTTCGTTCATCTAGCACAACGGGAACGGTTTGCAGGAGAAAATTTTACTCTGGTTTTTCAGTCTGTTTCCTAGTGCCGGTTTGAAGTTCCTGCAGTTTTCACTGTAAAACCGAGTTGGAGCTAGTACTTCCCCATATCTATGAATGGACTGGAGTTTCCAACTGAAAAGAAACTTTGTGTTCCCAACAACCTATGTGAAGGACAGCTTTCAGACACACATGTCTCTCAGAACTGAGCATGTGGAGAGACGTTCGTTCATCTAGCACCATGGGAACGCGTTGCAGGAGAAACTTTTACTCTGGTTTCTCAGTCTGTTTCCTAGTGCCGGTTTGAAGTTCCTGCAGTTTTCACATAAATCCGAGTTGGAGCTAGTACCTCCCCATATATATGTGGGGAGAGGATTTTGCAACTGAAAAGAAACTTTGTGTTCCCAACAAGCTAGATGAAGGACGGCTTTCCACGCAATTATCTCTCAGTACTGAGCATGTGGAGAGACGTTCGTTCATCTAGCAAAAAGGGAACGGGTAGCAGGAGAAACTTTTACTCTGGTTTCTCACAGTATTTCGTAGTGCCGGTTTGAAGTTCCTGCAGTTTTCACTGTCAAACCGAGTTGGAGCTAGTACCTCCATATATATATGTATGGAGTGGATTTACAACTGAAAAGAAACTTTGTGTTCCCAACAAGCTAGGTGAAGGACGGCTTTCACACACACTTATCTCTCAGAACTGAGCATGTGGAGAGACGTTCGTTCATCTAGCAAAAAGGGAACGGGTTGCAGGAGAAACTTTTACTCTCGGTTTCTCACTCTGTTTCCTACTGCGGTTTTGAAGTTCCTGTAGTTTTCACTGTAAAACCGTGTTGGAGCTAGTACCTCCCCATAAATATGTATTGAGTGGAGTTTGCAAGTGAAAAGAAACTTTGTTTTCCCAACAAGCTAGGTGAAGACGGCTTTCACACGCAATTATCTCTCAGAACTGAACATGTGGAGAGACGTTCGTTCATCTAGCACAAAGGGAACGGGTTGCAGGAGAAACTTTTATTCTGGTTTCTCAGTATGTTTCCTACTGCCGGTTTGAAGTTCCTGCATTTTTCACTGTAAAACCGAGTTGGAGCTAGTAACTCCCCATATATATGTATGGAGTGGAGATTGTAACTGAAAAGCATCTATGTGTTCCCAACAAGCTAGGTGAAGGACGGCCCTCACACACACTTATCTCTCAGAACTGAGCATGTGGAGAGACGTTCGTTCATCTAGCACCAAGTGAACGGGTGGAAGGAGAAAATTTTTTTCAGGTTTCTCAGTCTGTTTCCTAGTGCCGGTTGGAATTTCCTTCAGTTTTCACTGTAAAACCGAGTTGGAGCTAGTTCCTCCCCATATATATGTTTGGATTGGAGTTTGCAACTGAAAAGAAACTTTGTTTTCCCAACAAGCTAGGTAAAAAACGGCTTTCACACACACTTATCTCTCAGAACTGAGCATGTGGAGAGACGTTCGTTCATCTAGCAGAAAGGGAACGGGTTGCAGGAGAAACTTTTACTCTGGTTTCTCAGTCTGTTTCCTAGTGCCGGTTTGAATTTCCTGCAGTTTTCACTGTAATACCGAGTTGGAGCTCGTACGTCCCATATATATGTATGGAGTGGAGTTTGCAACTGAAAAGAAACTTTGAGTTCCCAACAAGCTCATTGAAGGAAGGCTCTCACACACACTTATCTCTCAGAAGTGAGCATGTGGAGAGACGTTTGTTCATCTCGCACAAAGCGAACGGGTTGCAGGAGAAACTTTTACTCTGGTTTCTTAGTTTGTTTCCTAGAGCCGGTTTGAAGTTCCTGAAGTTTTCACTGTAAAACCGAGTTGGAGCTAGTACCTCCCCATATATATGTATGGATTGGAGATTGCAACTGAAAAAAACTTTGTTTTCCAAACAAGCTAGTTGAAGGACGGCACTCACTCACACTTATCTCTCAGAACTGAACATGTGGAGAGACGTTCGTTCATCTAGCACAAAGGGAATGGGTTGCAGGAGAAACTTTTTCTCTGGTTTCTCAGTCTGTTTCCTAGTGCCGGTTTGAAGTTCCTGCAGTTTTCACTGCAAAACCGAGTTGGAGCTAGTACCTCCCCATATATATGTATGGAGTGGAGTTTGCAACTGAAAAGAATCTTTGTGTTCCCAACAAACTAGTTGAAGGACGGCTTTCACACACACTTATCTCTCAGAACTGAGCATGTGGAGAGACGTTCGTTCATCTAGCACAAAAGGAACAGGTTGCAGGAGAAACTTTTACTCTGGTTTCTCTGTCTGCTTCCTAGTGCCGGTTTGAACTTCCTGCAGTTTTCACTGTAATCCGTGTTGGAGCTAGTACATCCCCATATATATGTATGGAGTGGAGTTTGCAACTGAAAAGAAACTTTGTGTTCCCAAAAAGTTAGGTGAAGTACGGCTTTCACACGCACTTATCTCTCAGAACTGAGCATGTGGAGAAACGTTCGTTCATCTAGCACAAAGGGAACGGGTGGCAGGGAAGCTTTTCCTCTGGTTTCTCAGTCTGTTTCCATGTGCCGGGTTGAATTTCCTGTAGTTTTCACTGTAAAACCGAGTTGGGTCTAGTAACTCCCCATATATATGTATGGAGTGGAGTTTGCAACTGAAAAGAAACTTTGTGTTCCCTAAAAGCTAGTTGAAGGATGGCTCTCACACACACTTATCTCTCAGAAATGAGCATGTGGAGAGAAGTTCGTTCATCTACCACAAAGGGAACGGGTTGAATTAGAAAATTTTACTCTGGTTTCTCATTCTGTTTCCTAGTGCCGGTTTGAAGTTCCTGCAGTTTTCACTATAAAACCGAGTTGGAGCTCGTACGTCCCCATATATATGTATGGAGTGGAGTTTGCAACTGAAAAGAAAATTTCTGTTCCCAACAAGCTATGTGAAGGACGGCTCTCACACACTTACCTCTCAGAACTGAGCATGTGGAGAGACGTTCGTTCATCTAGCACAAAGGGAACGGGTTGCAGGAGAAACTTTTACTCTGGTTTCTCAGTCTGTTTCCTAGTGCCGGTTTGAATTTCCTGCAGTTTTCACTGTAATACCGAGTTGGAGCTCGTACGTCCCCATATATATGTATGGAGTGGAGTTTGCAACTGAAAAGAATCTTTGAGTTCCCAACAAGCTCATTGAAGGAAGGCTCTCACACACACTTATCTCTCAGAACTGAGCATGTGTAGAGAAGTTCGTTCATCTAGCACAAAGGGAACGGGTGGCATTAGAAAATTTTACTCTGGTTTCTCAGTCTGTTTCCAAGTGTCGGTTTGAAGTTCCTGCTGTTTTCACTGTAAAACCGAGTTGGGGCTCGTACGTCCCCATATATATGTATGGAGTGGAGTTTGCAACTGAAAAGAAAATTTGTGTTCCCAACAAGCTAGGTGAAGGACGGCTTCACACACACTTATCTCTCAGAAGTGAGCATGTGGAGAGACGTTCGTTCATCTAGCACAAAGGGAACGGGTTGCAGGAGAAACTTTTACTCTGGTTTCTCAGTCTGTTTTCTAGTGCCGGTTTGAATTTCCTGCAGTTTTCACTGTAATACCGAGTTGGAGCTCGTACGTCCCCATATATATGTATGGAGTGGAGTTTGCAACTGAAAAGAATCTTTGAGTTCCCAACAAGCTCATTGAAGGAAGGCTCTCACACACACTTATCTCTCAGAACTGAGCATGTGTAGAGAAGTTCGTTCATCTAGCACAAAGGGAACGGGTTGCAGGAGAAAATTTTACTCTGGTTTCTCAGTCTGTTTCCTAGTGCCGGTTTGAAGTTCCTGCAGTTTTCACTGTAAATCCGAGATGGAGCTAGTACCTCCCCATATATATGTGTGGAGTGGAGTTTGCAACTGAAAAGAAACTTTGTGTTCCCAACAGCTAAGTGAAGGACGGCTTTCCACGCAATTATCTCTCAGAACTGTGCATGTGGAGAGACGTTCGTTCGTCTAGCACTAATGAAACGGTTTGCAGGAGAAACTTTTACTTTGGTTTCTCAGTATTTTTCCTACTGCCGGTTTGAATTTCCTGTAGTTTTCACTGTAAAACCGTGTTGGAGCTAGTACCTCCCCATAAATATGTATGGAGTGGAGTTTGCAAGTGAAAAGAAACTTTGTGTTCCCAACAAGCTAGGTGAAGTACGGCTCTCACATATACTTATCTCCCAGAAATGAGCATGTGGACAGACTTTCGTTCATCTAACCCAAATGGAACGGGTTGCAGGAGAAAGTATTACTCTGGTTTCTCATTCTGTTTCCTACTGCCGAGTTGAAGTTAATGCAGTTTTCACTGTAAAACCGAGTTGGAGTTAGTACCTCCCCATATATATGTATGGAGTGGAGTTTGCAACTGAAAAGAAACTTTGTGTTCACAACAAGCTAGTTGAAGGACGGATCTCACACACACTTATCTCTCAGAACTGAGCATGTGGAGAAAAGTTCGTTCATCTAGCACAAAGGGAACGGGTTGCAGGAGAAAATTTTACTCTGGTTTCTCAGTCTGTTTCCTAGTGCCGGTTTGAAGTTCCTGCAGTTTTCACTGTAAAACCGAGTTGGAGCTCGTACGTCCCCATATATATGTATGGAGTGGAGTTTGCAACTGAAAAGAAACTTTGTGTTCCCAACAAGCTAGGTGAAGGTCGGCTTGCACACACACTAATCTCTCAGAACTGAGCATGTGGAGAGACTTTCGTTCATCTAGCACAAAGGGAACGGGTGGCAGGAGAAACTTTTACTCTGGTTTCTCAGTTTGTTTCCAAGTGCCGGTTTGAATTTCCTTCAGTTTTCACTTTAAAATCGAGTTGGGGCTAGTATCTCCCCATATATATGTATGGAGTGGAGTTTGCAACTGAAAAGAAACTTTCTGTTCCCAACAAGCTAGGTGAAGGACGGCTTTCACACACACATTTCTCTGAGAACTGAGCATGTGGAGAGATGTTCGTTCATCTAGCATAAAATGAACGGTTTGCTGGGGAAAATTTTTTCTGGTTTCTCAGTATGTTTCCTAGTGCCGGTATGAAATTCCTGCAGTTTTCACTATAAAACCGAGTTGGAGCTAGTACCTCCCCATATATATGTATGGATTGGATTCTGCAACTGAAAAGAAACTTTTTGTTCCCAACAAGCTAGGTGAAGGTCGGCTTTCACACACACTTATCTCTCAGTACTGAGCATGTGGAGAGACGTTCGTTCATCTAGCACAAAGTGAACGGGTTGCAGTAGAAACATTTACTCTGGTTTCTCAGACTCTTTCCTAGTGCCGGTTTGAATTTCCTGCATTTTTCACTGTAAAATCGATTTGGAGCTATTACCTCCCCATATATATGTATGGAGTGGAGTTTGCAACTGAAAAGAAACTTTGTGTTCCCAACAAGATAGGTGAATTATGGCTTTCACACACACTTTTCTCTCAGAACTGAGCATGTGGAGAGACTTTCGTTCATCTAGCACAAAGGGAACGGTTTGCAGGAGAAACTTTTACTCTGGTTTCTCAGACTGTTTCCTAGTACCCGTTTCAGTTTCCTGCAGTTTTCACTGTAAAATCGATTTGGAGCTAGTACCACCCCATATATATTTATGGAGTGGAGTTTGCAACTGAAAAGAAACTTTGTGTTCCCAACAAGATAGGTGAATTACGGCTTTCACACACACTTATCTCTCAGTACTGAGCATGTGGAGAGACGTTCGTTCATCTAGCACGAAGTGAACGGGTTGAAGCAGAAAAATTTTTCAGGTTTCTCAGTCAGTTTCCTAGTGCCGGTTGGAATTTCCTGCAGTTTTCACTGTAAAACCGAGTTGGAGCTAGTTTCTACCCATAAATATATTTGGATTGGAGTTTGCAACTGAAAAGAAACTTTGTGTTCCCAACAAGCTATGTGAAGGACGGCTTTCATACGCACTTATCTCTCAGAACTGAGCATGTGGAGAGACGATCGTTCATCAAGCACAAAGGGAACAGTTTCCAGGAGAAATTTTACTCTGGTTTCTCAGTGTGTTTCCTACTGCCGGTTTGAAATTCCTGCATTTTTCACTGCAAAAACGAGTTCAAGCTAGTACCTCATCATATATATTTATGGAGTGGAGTTTGCAACTGAAAAGAAACATTGTGTTCCCAACAAGCTATGTGAGGTTCGGCTTTAACACACATTTATCTCTCAGAACTGAGCATGAGGAGAGACGTTCATTCATCTAGCACAAAGGGAACGGGATGAAATTTTTACTCTGTTTTCTCAGTCTGTTTCCTAGTGCCGGTTTGATGTTCCTGCAGTTTTCACTGTAAAACCGATTTGGAGCTAGTACATCGACATATATATTTATGGAGTGGAGTTTGCAACTGAAAAGAATCTTTGTGTTCCCAACAAGCAGGTGAAGGACGGCTTTAACGCACACTTATCTCTCAGAAATGAGCATTTGGAGAGACGTTCGTTCATCTAGCAAAAAGGGAACGGGTTGCAGGGGAAACTTTTACTCTGGTTTCTCAGTCTCTTTCCTAGTGCTGGTTTGAATTTCCTGCAGTTTTCACTGTAAAACCGAGTTGGAGCTATTAACTCCCTATATATAAGTATGGAGTGGAGTTTGCAACTGAAAAGAAACTTTGTGTTCCCAACAAGCTATGTGAAGGACGGCTTTCACACACACTTATCTCTCAGAACTGAGCATGTGGAGAGACGTTCGTTCATCTAGCACAAAGGGAACGGGTTGCAGGAGAAAATTTTACTCCGGTTTCTCAGTCTGTTTCCAAGTGTCGGTTTGAAGTTCCTGCTGTTTTCACTGTAAAACCGAGTTGGGGCTCGTACGTCCCCATATATATGTATGGAGTGGAGTTTGCAACTGAAAAGAAAATTTGTGTTCCCAACAAGCTAGGTGAAGGACGGCTTCACACACACTTATCTCTCAGAAGTGAGCATGTGGAGAGACGTTCGTTCATCTAGCACAAAGGGAACGGGTTGCAGGAGAAAATTTTACTCTGGTTTCTCAGTCTGTTTTCTAGTGCCGGTTTGAATTTCCTGCAGTTTTCACTGTAATACCGAGTTGGAGCTCGTACGTCCCCATATATATGTATGGAGTGGAGTTTGCAACTGAAAAGAATCTTTGAGTTCCCAACAAGCTCATTGAAGGAAGGCTCTCACACACACTTATCTCTCAGAACTGAGCATGTGTAGAGAAGTTCGTTCATCTAGCACAAAGGGAACGGGTTGCAGGAGAAAATTTTACTCTGGTTTCTCAGTCTGTTTCCTAGTGCCGGTTTGAAGTTCCTGCAGTTTTCACTGTAAATCCGAGATGGAGCTAGTACCTCCCCATATATATGTGTGGAGTGGAGTTTGCAACTGAAAAGAAACTTTGTGTTCCCAACAGCTAAGTGAAGGACGGCTTTCCACGCAATTATCTCTCAGAACTGAGCATGTGGAGAGACGTTCGTTCGTCTAGCACTAATGGAACGGTTTGCAGGAGAAACTTTTACTTTGGTTTCTCAGTATTTTTCCTACTGCCGGTTTGAATTTCCTGTAGTTTTCACTGTAAAACCGTGTTGGAGCTAGTACCTCCCCATAAATATGTATGGAGTGGAGTTTGCAAGTGAAAAGAAACTTTGTGTTCCCAACAAGCTAGGTGAAGTACGGCTCTCACATATACTTATCTCCCAGAAATGAGCATGTGGACAGACTTTCGTTCATCTAACCCAAATGGAACGGGTTGCAGGAGAAAGTATTACTCTGGTTTCTCATTCTGTTTCCTACTGCCGAGTTGAAGTTAATGCAGTTTTCACTGTAAAACCGAGTTGGAGTTAGTACCTCCCCATATATATGTATGGAGTGGAGTTTGCAACTGAAAAGAAACTTTGTGTTCACAACAAGCTAGTTGAAGGACGGATCTCACACACACTTATCTCTCAGAACTGAGCATGTGGAGAAAAGTTCGTTCATCTAGCACAAAGGGAACGGGTTGCAGGAGAAAATTTTACTCTGGTTTCTCAGTCTGTTTCCTAGTGCCGGTTTGAAGTTCCTGCAGTTTTCACTGTAAAACCGAGTTGGAGCTCGTACGTCCCCATATATATGTATGGAGTGGAGTTTGCAACTGAAAAGAAACTTTGTGTTCCCAACAAGCTAGGTGAAGGTCGGCTTGCACACACACTAATCTCTCAGAACTGAGCATGTGGAGAGACTTTCGTTCATCTAGCACAAAGGGAACGGGTGGCAGGAGAAACTTTTACTCTGGTTTCTCAGTTTGTTTCCAAGTGCCGGTTTGAATTTCCTTCAGTTTTCACTTTAAAATCGAGTTGGGGCTAGTATCTCCCCATATATATGTATGGAGTGGAGTTTGCAACTGAAAAGAAACTTTCTGTTCCCAACAAGCTAGGTGAAGGACGGCTTTCACACACACATTTCTCTGAGAACTGAGCATGTGGAGAGATGTTCGTTCATCTAGCATAAAATGAACGGTTTGCTGGGGAAAATTTTTTCTGGTTTCTCAGTATGTTTCCTAGTGCCGGTATGAAATTCCTGCAGTTTTCACTATAAAACCGGGTTGGAGCTAGTACCTCCCCATATATATGTATGGATTGGATTCTGCAAACTGAAAAGAAACTTTTTGTTCCCAACAAGCTAGGTGAAGGTCGGCTTTCACACACACTTATCTCTCAGTACTGAGCATGTGGAGAGACGTTCGTTCATCTAGCACAAAGTGAACGGGTTGCAGTAGAAACATTTACTCTGGTTTCTCAGACTCTTTCCTAGTGCCGGTTTGAATTTCCTGCATTTTTCACTGTAAAATCGATTTGGAGCTATTACCTCCCCATATATATGTATGGAGTGGAGTTTGCAACTGAAAAGAAACTTTGTGTTCCCAACAAGATAGGTGAATTATGGCTTTCACACACACTTTTCTCTCAGAACTGAGCATGTGGAGAGACTTTCGTTCATCTAGCACAAAGGGAACGGTTTGCAGGAGAAACTTTTACTCTGGTTTCTCAGACTGTTTCCTAGTACCCGTTTCAGTTTCCTGCAGTTTTCACTGTAAAATCGATTTGGAGCTAGTACCACCCCATATATATTTATGGAGTGGAGTTTGCAACTGAAAAGAAACTTTGTGTTCCCAACAAGATAGGTGAATTACGGCTTTCACACACACTTATCTCTCAGTACTGAGCATGTGGAGAGACGTTCGTTCATCTAGCACGAAGTGAACGGGTTGAAGCAGAAAAATTTTTCAGGTTTCTCAGTCAGTTTCCTAGTGCCGGTTGGAATTTCCTGCAGTTTTCACTGTAAAACCGAGTTGGAGCTAGTTTCTACCCATAAATATATTTGGATTGGAGTTTGCAACTGAAAAGAAACTTTGTGTTCCCAACAAGCTATGTGAAGGACGGCTTTCATACGCACTTATCTCTCAGAACTGAGCATGTGGAGAGACGATCGTTCATCAAGCACAAAGGGAACAGTTTCCAGGAGAAATTTTACTCTGGTTTCTCAGTGTGTTTCCTACTGCCGGTTTGAAATTCCTGCATTTTTCACTGCAAAAACGAGTTCAAGCTAGTACCTCATCATATATATTTATGGAGTGGAGTTTGCAACTGAAAAGAAACATTGTGTTCCCAACAAGCTATGTGAGGTTCGGCTTTAACACACATTTATCTCTCAGAACTGAGCATGAGGAGAGACGTTCATTCATCTAGCACAAAGGGAACGGGATGAAATTTTTACTCTGTTTTCTCAGTCTGTTCCTAGTGCCGGTTTGATGTTCCTGCAGTTTTCACTGTAAAACCGATTTGGAGCTAGTACATCCACATATATATTTATGGAGTGGAGTTTGCAACTGAAAAGAATCTTTGTGTTCCCAACAAGCAGGTGAAGGACGGCTTTAACGCACACTTATCTCTCAGAAATGAGCATTTGGAGAGACGTTCGTTCATCTAGCAAAAAGGGAACGGGTTGCAGGGGAAACTTTTACTCTGGTTTCTCAGTCTCTTTCCTAGTGCTGGTTTGAATTTCCTGCAGTTTTCACTGTAAAACCGAGTTGGAGCTATTAACTCCCTATATATAAGTATGGAGTGGAGTTTGCAACTGAAAAGAAACTTTGTGTTCCCAACAAGCTATGTGAAGGACGGCTTTCACACACACTTATCTCTCAGAACTGAGCATGTGGAGAGACGTTCGTTCATCTAGCACAAAGGGAACGGGTTGCAGGAGAAAATTTTACTCCGGTTTCTCAGGCTGTTTCCTAGTGCCGGTTTGAAGTTCCTGCAGTTTTCACTGTAAAACTTAGTTGGAGCTAGTACCTCCCCATATATATGTATGGAGTGGTGTTAGCAACTCAAAAGAAACTTTGTGTTCCCAACAAGCTAGTTGAAGGAAGGCTTTCACACACACTTATTTCTCAGAACTGAGCATGTGGAGAGACTTTCGTTCATCTAGCAAAAAGGGAACGGGTTGCAGGAGAAACTTTTTCTCTGGTTTCTCAGTCTGTTTCCTAGTGCCGGTTTGAAGTTCCTGCATTTTTCACTGTAAAACCGTTTTGGAGCTAGTACCTCCCCATATATATGTTTGGAGTGGAGTTTGCAACTGAAAAGAAACTTTGTGTTCCCAACAAGCTAGGTGAAGGACGGCTTTCACACACACATATCTCTCAGAACTGTGCATGTGGAGAGACGTTCGTTCATCTAGCACAAAGAAAACGGATTGCAGGAGAAAGTTTTACTCTGCTTTCTCAGTCTATTTCCTAGTGCCGGTTTGAAGTACCTGCAATTTTCACTGTTAAACCGAGTTGGAGCTATTTCCTCCCCATATATATGTATGGAGTGGAGTTTTCAACTGAAAAGAAACTATGTGTTCCCAACAAGCTAGGTGAAGGACGGCTTTCACACTCACTTATCTCTCAGATCTGAGCATGTGGATAGACGTTCTTTCATCAAGCACAATGGGAACGGGATGCAGGAGAAACTTTTACTCTTGTTTCTCAGTCTGTTTCCTAGTGCCGGTTTGAATTTCCTGCAGTTTTCACTGTAAAAAAGTGTTGGAGCTCGTACCTCCCCATATATATGAATGGAGTGGAGTTTGCAACTGAAAAGATACTTTGTGTTCCCAACAAGCTAGGTGAAGAACGGCTCTCACACACACTTATCTCCCAGAACTGAGCATGTGGAGAGAAGTTCGTTCATGTAGCACAAATGGAACGGGTTGCAGGAGAAACTTTTACTCTGGCTTCTCAGTCTGTTTCCTACTGCCAGTTTGAAGTTCCTGCAGTTTTCACTGTAAAACCGTGTTGGAGCTAGTACCTCCCCATATATATGTAAGGAGTGGAGTTTGCAACTTAAAAGAAACTTTGAGTTCCCAACAAGCAAGTTGAAGGACGGCTCTCACACACACTTATCTCTCAGAACTGAGCATGTGGAGAGAAG
Source organism: Camelus ferus (assembly GCF_009834535.1). Taxonomy (NCBI): domain Eukaryota; kingdom Metazoa; phylum Chordata; class Mammalia; order Artiodactyla; family Camelidae; genus Camelus; species Camelus ferus. Next base: position 2,592,455 of record NC_045699.1, read on the forward strand.
TTCGTTCATCTAGCACAAAGGGAAGGGGTGGCATTAGAAAAATTTACTCTGGTTTCCCAGTCTGTTTCCTAGTGCCGGTTTGAAGTTCCTGCAGTTTTCAATGTAAAACCGAGTTGGAGCTAGTACCTCCCCATATATATGTATGGATTGGAATATGCATCTGAAAAAAACTTTGTGTTCCAAACAAGCTAGGTGAAGGATGGCACTCACTCACAATTATCTCTCAGAACTGAGCATGTGGAGAGACGATTGTTCATCTAGCACAAAGGGAACGGGTTGCAGGAGAAACTTTTACTCTGGTTTCTCAGTCTGTTTCCTAGTGCCGGTTTGAAGTTCCTGCAGTTTTCTCTGTAAAACCGAGTTGGAGCTAGTACTTCCCCATATATATATATGGAGTGGAGTTTGCAACTGAAAAGAAACTTTGTGTTCCCAACAAGCTAGTTGAAGGACGGCTTTCACACACACTTTTCTCTGAGAAATGAACATGTGGAGAGACTTTCATTCATCTAGCACAAAGGGAACGGTTTGCAGGAGAAACTTTTACTCTGGTTTCTCAGACTGTTTCCTAGTACCGGTTTGAATTTCCTGCAGTTTCACTGTAAAATCGATTTGGAGCTAGTACCTCCCCATACATATGTATGGAGTGGAGTTTGCAACTGAAAAGAAACTTTGTGTTCCCAACAAATAGGTGAATTACGGCTTTCACACACACTTATCTCTCAGTACTGAGCATGTGGAGGGACGTTCGTTCATCTAGCACCAAGTGAACGGGTTGAAGGAGAAAATTTTTTCAGGTTTCTCAGCTTTTCCTAGTGCCGGTTGGAATTTCCTGCAGTTTTCACTGTAAAACCGAGTTGGAGCTAGTTCCTCCCCATATATATGTTTGGATTGGAGTTTGCATCTGAAAAGAAACTTTGTGTTCCCAACAAGCAAGATAAAAAACGGCTTTCACAAACACTTATCTCTCAGAACTGAGCATGTGGAGAGACGTTCGTTCATCTAGCACAAAGGGAACCGGTTGCAGGAGTAACTTTTACTCTGGTTTTATCAGTCTGTTTCCTAGTGCCGGTTTGAATTCCTGCAGTTTTCACTGTAATACCGAGTTGGAGTTCGTACGTCCCCATATATATGTATGGAGTGGAGTTTGCAACTAAAAAGAAACTTTGAGTTCCCAACAAGCTCGTTGAAGGAAGGCTCTCACACACACTTATCTCTCAGAACTGAGCATGTGTAGAGAAGTTCGTTCATCTAGCACTAAGGAACGGGTGGCATTAGAAAATTTTACTCTGTTTCTCAGTCTGTTTCCTAGTGTCGGGTTGAAGTTCCTGCAGTTTTCACTGTAATACCGAATGGGAGCTCGTACGTCCCCATATATATGTATGGCGTGGAGTTTGCAACTGAAAAGAAACTTTGTGTTCCCAACAAGGTAGTTGAAGGACGGCTTTCACACACACTTATCTCTCAGAACTGAGCATGTGGAGAGACGTTCGTTCATGTAGCACTACAGGGAACGGGTTGCAGGAGAAACTTTATTCTGGTTTCTCAGTCTGTTTCCTAGTGGCGGTTAGAAGTTCCTGCAGTTTTTCACTGTAAAACCGAGGTTGGAGCTAGTACCTCCCCATATATATGTAAGGAGTGGAGTTTGCAACTGAAAGAAACTTTGAGTTCCCAAAAATCTAGTTGAAGGACGGCTCTCACACACACTTATCTCTCAGAACTAAGCATGTGGAGAGAATTTCGTTCATCTAGCACAAAGGGAACGGGTGGCATTAGAAAATTTTACTCTGTTTTTCCAGTCTGTTTCCTAGTGCCGCTTTGAAGTTCCTGCAGTTTTCACTGTAAAACCGAGTTGGAGCTAGTACCTCCCCATATATATGTATGGATTGGAATTTGCATCTGAAAAAAACTTTGTGTTCCAAACAAGCTAGGTGAAGGACGGCACTCACTCACACTTATCTCTCAGAACTGAGCATGTGGAGAGACGTTTGTTCATCTAGCACAAAGGGAACGGGTTGCAGGAGAAACTTTTACTCTGGTTTCACGGTCTGTTCCTACTGCTGGTTTGAAGTTCCTGCAGTTTTCACTGTAAAACCGAGTGGAGCTAGTAC